>NW_004955467.1:8274589-8299647 GCF_000276665.1 Chinchilla lanigera | reverse complement strand
CCCCCGGCCGCGCCGAGCCTCTCCGCCTGCCAGCCCCACCACCCCGCAGGTCCGCCGCCCGCCTTCCAGCTCTCGGCGAACCTCTCTGCCATGCCTGGGGGCCCGGCCAGCCTAACTCACCCAGAGGCCCTTCCGGTCCGGCGCCCCCCGCCACCGGCATCACGCCCAGCACCCAGCCCTCTTCTGGGAGGTGGACACAGACTCGCGGGAATGCCCGGGGCCCCACGAGGGCACTAGCCCCCCAGCTCCACGCCGCCAGGGATCCCACACCCCAAGACCCGGTCCCGGGGACCGCACCCCCAGATCTCCATCCTCGCACCCCAGGGGTCGCCCTCCCGCACACCCGGGCCCTGTCCCTGCAGGGGTCTCACTCTCCCGGACCTCCTTCCTCGCCCTTCCTGGGCTTTCTTCTTCCACCCTCCGGGTCCCGCCGCCTCTTCTCCACCTTCCCAGGTCCCAGCTTGCACGAGCCGAGGGTCCCCACAGCACAAATCCTCCCGCCAGGAGCCCCCTCTCCCTGCCCCAGCTCCTGCTCCGGTTCCGCTCCTGCGCGCCACAGCCGCCGGGTCCCCGAGCCTGGGACCTGTCCCCTCCCCCTCACAAACTGTCCCCGCGCCCCGGGCCGCCGCGCTCGAACCCGGCAGCCGCACCTCTCACTCACCTTCAGCCGAAGATGGTGGCGCCCGCGCACGTCCCTGACCGCGACCACAGATCCGGTGCCTCAGTCCTAAACCCACCGCTGCCTCCGCCGGGCTCCTTTAGCACTGCTGCTCGCCGCGGCCCCACCCACTCCCACCCTCATTGGGCCAGCCCCACGCCCATCACCGCCGCCCCCAGACCCACTGGTCGGTTTGCGCACCCATCTCCAAGGGAAGACGTTAGCAACCCGAACGAAGCTACCTTCCCGAGTCGGGTTCCCTCCACCCACCTGGAATGATGTTCATTGGCTCCCGCTCCCGGCCCAGGCCCCCAGGATCCCAATATCATAGGCTGGCTCTCACGCCCATTAGAGATTCCGGGAGGTGCGGCCGGGGCAGTGGGAAGCGATTGGCTGGCTCGGGTGAAGATGGACAGCTGAGGCTGGCCGGGCGCCCCGCGATCCCGCGAGGCAACGGGTGCGGACCCTGCAGCAGCCGGTGTGCGGCGCTGGCCGGGGTTGTGCGCGCGGTAGGGCAGGTGTTTCGCGCAGGGGCCCCCAGTTCTGACTAGAAGGGCCTCGACCCAGCGCCGGGGGGACGGGTGCAGCCTATTCGAGCGCCTGGCCGCCTCCTCGGCTTGCTGCAGTCCTATCGTCCTGCTGCGGGACGGGCTTTCACGGCAAAGACGCGAGCCCTGAGCTCTGCCTGCAGGGGCGGGGCCGGAACGCGGTCCAGAGGCCTGACGTCACCGGGGGGGGCGCCTTGGCTCTGCGGCTCACCTGCAGTGGGGGAGGGACGCCGGGAGGAGCGGTGCGGCTCCGCCCATGCGCCAGGGGCTGGCTGGGGCCCCGACAGCAGTCACCTCCACTCGCGCTCGCGACGAGGTCTCCCAAAATGATGCTGCCTAGGTCGGCGAGCGCCGGACGC
The DNA here is from genome assembly GCF_000276665.1 of Chinchilla lanigera. Classification (NCBI taxonomy): domain Eukaryota; kingdom Metazoa; phylum Chordata; class Mammalia; order Rodentia; family Chinchillidae; genus Chinchilla; species Chinchilla lanigera. Next base: position 8,298,082 of record NW_004955467.1, on the reverse strand, counting down.
CGGACGCCGGACACCTTCCTCCGCTGCGGCAGTTTTGGTGTTAGCTAGGGGAGGGGCCTCCCGGCCCGGCCTCCGGGCATCGCTGAGATTCCAGAAGAATGAGAAGCAGACAAGTCTTGGAGAGGACCCTTGAGAAAAACACTTCATTCACCTCATTCGTTCATTCATCGAGTAGAGCTTCCTCTGTGAGAGGAGCTGTTGAGGGGTTTTCTGGGTTCCTGCAGGGCTGTCATATTCCCAAGGCTGTGAGCTGTAGTTCACAGGCCTCAGAAAACATCCGAGACCTGGAATAAAAAGAAACAAATAGGTTCCAAAATAAGGGAAGGAAACTGAAAAATCGAAGTTAATAAATACTTAATGAAATGTCTGCAGCGTCTATTCAACTATAATACAATTCTTAATTATATGTGCACAATATAATAGCCTTAAATCACAAGAACAAAATAAATTATTCTTTCAAAAACTTAGAGTTGTTTTCCAAAAACATTTGCAACAAGATGTAGTTACTTAATATTAGATACATGTGTACAATTTAATATATATGACGTAAGTGCCCAAGAAGAGTCTAGTCTGATATAAGTAAAACAAAAAACCAGAACAAGGCAGGAAGTGATAAGGAAGGCTTTGCTGGAATTCAGAGAAAACTCCAAGCAGCTGAGTGCAGAGTCCTTCCTGGGAAAGTAAGAATCAGAGTCTGTATTGTCCTTTGTCCTGATCCAGCTGGTGTCCCCCTCACCTGCCCACTGGGGTAAGTGCCCCTTGTCCAGGTGTCTTGTGACTTGGCCCCAAGAAAAGTTCTGTCCTTCGTAGTGCACTCTGCACATGGAGTATAAATTAACTGTGCGAAATATGTGAATGGTAGGCCCTTTCAAAACTTTTTAATGTGTTTGGAGAAGACCTAAGACCAACTCTGAGACCTGAGTTAGTTGTGAGTGAAGTTATTTCTGAATGCAGTGTTCCATGCCTACAGCGTCCACACACAAATCCATAAGCCCTCAGGTCTGCGGTTTTTCATCATTTAAAACTTCCTCATAATTTTAAAACAAACTCAGTAGACCATCAGAAGAGGAGGACAGGAAGTTCACCAGAATTAAGTCCCACAAGGCTAGTCTTGATGAAAAATCCAGTTAACAAAGAGAATGTCCCCAAGTGTATCTCCAGCTCTGGCATCTCTCCAGCACTTTGGCTCCACATGTTCTTCTGTCTGCTAGATGCCTCTACCTGAATGAGAGGGAAGATGCAAAGCCTAAAAACAGTAGTTGCTAAGCTGGTCTTTTTCTATTTTCACTTCCATCCACCAAATTCTTTCCTCCAAAGTTCCCTTGATCTGTTCATGAAACCAGCCTTGAAAAACCTCTTTGCTGCCTTCCTCTCTTTTGAGACTTTCCCACACCAGCCCTCTGATCTCCAGCATCCAACCCTCCTGTGTAGCTCCATCCCAGACTCTGCTGCGATTTTGTTAAGGAAACCGGGGTTTAGAATCTGACAGATGTAACTCTGAATCCAACTCTGCCACTTCGTAGGTGCTCAACAATGACAAACTCTGGAACCTCACCTCCAAAAAAAAGATACAGCAAGTCATAGCCTGGGCAACCTAGCCACTTAGGGAGACCCCGTCCCAAAATAAAAAAATTTGGAGAAGTGCTGGCAATGTCACATAGTGTGAAGGCTCTGGGTTTAATCCCCAGTATCACAAACAAAACAAAGCAAACAAACTGAACTCATTCACTGAATATATAACATGATTTACTAAAAAAATATTTTTGAGTAACTAGATTGAAAATTTTCTCTTTCTACTGTACAAGCTTATTACAAAAATGTGAGAAATACTTCTCTTCTTTCTCTTTAGTAAGTTTTACTGGCAAATTTTTAAATTTTTTACCCACAAAAGCGAAAGTTCACAGACCATTGTTTTGCCAGGTCTAGGTTAGAAGTCCAAATTTGTTCCCTCGGGGCAAGTCCAGCCTATGAACTTGTTTTGTACCAGCTGTACAGAACTGATATGCAACACTTTTTATTTGAACAAATTCCAACATTTAAAAATTAAGAGCGCTCAAGTATTATTAGCCATTATGAAAATGTAAATCAAAACCACAATGAGATACCAGTTCACACCTGGATGAACGACTGTAATCAAAGAGGGGGACAATCGCAAATGATGAGGAGGAACTAGAGGAACAGGGACCCTCGGTCATTATGTGGGGAATATAAGGTGGTACAGCCACTTTGGAAAATAGTTCCTTTGGGAGTTAAATCCATTGTGTGCTTTTTATTAGAACAGAAAAGAAATTTAAATATAAATTTACCATGATACCACAATTCTACCCTTAGTTATCAACCAGAAAAGACAAAAGGAAAAAAAAAAGTAAACTTATGTGGATAGAAAAACTTGCACAGAAATGTTTATGACAGCATTATTCACAAAAGAGGAAAGAATTTAATTTAATGTTAATGAATAGATAGACAAAAGTGGTAGATCCATACAACAGAATACCACCCAGCAATAAAAAGGAACACACAGTGGTGTGCAACATGGATGAACCTTGAGAACATTCACCAAGCTCAGTGAGAGAAGCCAGACACAGGGGACCACATATTGAATCATCCCATCTATTGAGATAACCATAAAAGGCAAAGCTATAAAGACAAAGTAGATTGCTCATTGTCTGGGGTAATGACTGGGGTCAGGAAGGAGGGTCAGCACAGGAATTAACAGGAAATACTCAGAAGAGACCTAATTGGAGTGCATAAAATGTCCTAAAACTGATTTCTGGTGATGTTTGAACAACTTGATAAATTTAAAAAACAAAAAAAAAATCACTGAATTTACAGTGTGATTTTTTTTTTTTTTTAAACAGGTGCTTTGAACAGGTAGTTCAGGCTGATCTTGAACTCACTGGCTAGCCTCCAACCCTCAGTGATCCTCCTGCCTCAGCCTCTGGAATGCTTAGATTACAGGTGTGAGCACCACCCACCCAGCTACTCTGTGAATTTAAGAGCGATCACATGAAAACCCAAATTTCTAGTTTCCCTTAAAAATCTGGAAAATATGGACATTCAGAGAGCATTTGTTTGTGCTTTAAGCTGCTCTTCATTTTTAGACAAAGCATTTCTTCTCCCTCGGGTGTCTCAGTTGTCCCACTCCCTACTATCTCTTAGTTAAGATTGATCTGACTGACTCATTTAAGTTATTTGCCTGGTCTTTTTTTTTCTTTCTTTCTTTAGTCCCCCTGTGGTACTGGGAACTGAACCCAGGGCCTAACACATACTCAGCAAATGCTCTACCACTGAGCTACAACCCCAGCCCTCATAGGCACTCATTTAAAGTTTGGTAAAAACAAGGACTCAAGTGAAGCTAAGAAAGACGGAATCTTCCAGAATCTTATTGGGCTTATGCTCTGGAGTTCTTGAAAATCCAAGAGAAGGGTTCCTGAAAATTGCTAATTTAATATTTGTGGTCAACCATGTAGGAGCTGGTTAAGTCAGATTTAATTTGATTTAGAAAAATCGGGGCTGGGGTGTATGCAGCTCAGTGACAGAATACGAGCCTACCATACTTGAAGCCTTGGATTTGATCTCCAGCACTCAAAAAAAGAATCCATAATAATCGTACTTAAGGGCTGATAATCATTGCCCTTCTTGTTTTACAAGAACCCACTCTGTGACAGTTGCTTGTGGAAAGACTTCTGTGTCTAGGGACCGTGCAGCAGGGTTAAGGAAATACCAGTGACAGCACAGTTGTGGTCCACCTCTCAAGGAGCATGCAATATGGCAGAACCGTGGATCAGCAGATAATATTTTTTTCTTCAGGCAAGGTCTTGCTATGTAGTTCATACTGGTCTAGAACTCACTATTAGCCCAGGCTGGCTTCAAAGATAGGCAGATCATTTTAATAGAATAAGGGTTTTTGATCTGGTGTCCATGGAAAGCTAAAGGTTTGAGGGATTTTGAAACTATCTGTAAAATATAATGACGGCAAGTGCTCCATCAGCATGGTCGTGAGGATAAGGTAGGAGAGAATTTTGGAAACTCTTCTTAGAGAAAGTAATGTTGAAAATATAATATGAAGAAAGTTGGGCATGGTAGCACATGCCTGTAATCCCAGCACTCAGGAGGCTGAAGCAGGAGGATCCCTGTGAGTTCGAGGCCAGGTTGAGCTACCTGGTGAGTTCAAGGTCAGTCTGAACTATATAGCTAGACCCTGTCTCAAATAAATCAAACCAAAAAGAAAGAAATAAAGATAGAAAGAAGGAACAGAAAAATAAAAAAGGAGAGAGAAAGAAAATATAATCTGAAAAGGTGCACATGAACCAAAGAGAAGAGAAAAATTCTCTCTCAGAAGGTGGAAGTGTGTTAAGAGGTAGAACAGAAAAGGTATGCAAGCTAGGCCAGATGGTACCTGTCTCTATGAAGTAGAATTTAGATTTTGAGCAGACAACAGTGTGGAACTGTAGGGGAACTTGAATTTGGAGAGTAACATGATCAGATCTGTGTTTTAGAGGGCTCGTTTGGCTATAAAGTGGAGAGTGGATTAAGGTGAGTAGGGAGAAATCTGTGGCAGCAGAGTACGGCTAAGAGATGAAACACTTGGACTAGGAGGGGACAGCAGGCTGGAAAGTCATGGTCAGATTGTAGTGATTGCTGTTACAAGATTATATGAGATATTTAAAGCCCAAGCCAATGTGTGAAGATATTAAAATGCCTATCACAGAGCACTAGGATATTTATAGTTCATTGTGTGATGCATTATAACATAAATTGATGCCTTCTAACTTAGGGCGTCCAGACTAAGAACAGTCCTTCCCTGAACCCTGTACACACTTTCCTAAACACACCTATGAAAAGTCTTTATTTGCACTTTTTCTTTCTCATCGCTGTATCCTCCTTTAAGGCCAGCAGTCTCCGGTAGAAATAGGATATGAAGGGGCTGGGGATTTAGCTCAGTGGCACAGCACCTGCCTGGCAAGCACAAGGTCATGAGTTTGATTCCTGGTACCGGGAAAAAAAAAAGAAATAGGATATGAGCCACCAATGCAAGCCATATATATAAAATTTAAAATTTTCCAGAAGCCACACTTTAAAAAGGAAAAACATTATTTATATTAATTTTAATTATAAATAACTAAATTATAGATAGTGTTACATTTCAATGTACAATCAATTAAAATCATCAATAAGATATTTCATATTTTTTACGGTAAGCTCGAAGCCCAATTTACAGCACATGTGGATTTAGACTAGCCATATTTTAAGTACTCAGCAGCTGCATGTGGATGGCAGCTACCAGAACAGACAGTGCAGTGCTGGACTGTCAACTCCTGTCAGGCAGGATAAGCTTGCATCCTCAGCAACTAGCTTAATAGATGCTCAATAAGTGTTGCTGGATAGAAAGATGCCAGGATGAACGGCAGGATGGATGGATGGGTAGATGTAAGAAAGGAAGGCTGGCTGGCTTGGTGAATGGATGGTTGGATGGAGAGATCCTTTGCAGCTTTAGGGAAGAGTCTGAAGGGAGAACAGGATGGCAATAGTAAAAGCAAGGAGGCAAAGCACCAAAGTATGGTCAAAGAAAAATGTTGAGGGCCTGGGCTATAGCTCAGCAGTACAAGTGCCTGCCTGGCGAGCACAAAGTCCTGAGTTCAATTCTCGGTACCAAAAAAAAAAAAAAAAGTCCCACAGAAAATGCTGAGAAGTAATAGAGTTTAGCCAAAGAATAGAATGCATGCTGCACCAAAGAAAGTGGGAAGGGATCCCGCAGGTTCCTGAAACTCCTAAGCTTCCAGGTAGTTTTCTTCAGTTGATATTTGAGGAGCATAAAAGAAAAAAGAAGTTGTTTTGAAAATCTTAATCAGCTATTCTTGAAAGATTATTTTGAAAATAATGTTTACTTTTAATTGGCACAGAGTAATTGTATTCATGGGGTAGAGCACACACACACAATGTGGAATGATCAGGTCAGTGTAATTGATATATCTATCACCTTAGCCATATATCTTCGAGTTTGATCACTTTAAGAATAGCTAGAGGGCTGGGGATTTAGCTCAGCGGCAAAAGCGCCTGCCTGGCAAGCGCAAGGTCGTGAGTTCGGTTCCCGGTACCGGAGAAAAAACAAAAAAAAAAAAAAAAGAATAGCTAGATATAATTGAGTGCTAGGCTAAGTGTTTGGGGACATTGTCTTATTTGATCTGTAAAGCCATCCTGTTCAACTGTGCTGTCATCATTGCCACCTTACAGAGAAGGAAGCTGAAGTCTGGAGAGGTCATGTCACCTGCCCAAGGTTGCGTAGTTGTAAGCAGGACAGATGGAGAGAGGATGGGAAACAGGCATGTGTGGTGCTGAGGATCAAACCAAAGGTGCTGCAGATGCTAAGCACATGTTTGCTATCTTTTTTTTTTTTTTTTGGTGGTGGTACTGGGGATTGAACACAGGGCCTTTGCACTGGACTACATCCCATCCCATTTTATTTTTTATTTGTATTTTATTCTATACTTTGATCTCATTAAGTGGCCCAGGTAGGACTGCAACTTGTGATCCTCCTGCTTCAGCCACCCAGACTGCTGGGATCACATATGCGCACCATCGTACCTGGCCCCACACACTCTGTCATCAAGCCACATCCCCAGCTCCACACGTACATCAGTTCTTATTGAGGGACATGTCAAATTCTCTCTACTGCCTATTTTGAAATATTCAGTTAAACTCAATTAATTCTTGTCGACCTCATTTATCCTAGGTGCTGTAGAACATTAGAAATTTTTCTTCCTATCCAGTGTACCCCTGTATCTGTCAACCACCTCTCCCTGTCCCTCCCTCCCCGACTTACAACTAGATATGCGACTGTGAGCAAGTGGTATGATCTCTAGGTCTCAGCTGCCTTACCTGTGAAGTAGCAATGATGGCAACACAGACCAAAAAAGATGGCTTTGCAGATTAAATAAGACAAACTATCCACTGGACCCTTTAATAGATGCCTATTTACTTCCAAAGTGCTGAAACTTGAATCTTATGAACCTCAGAATGTAACAGTCAATTTGGAGAACATATAGAGAATAGAGGCTATGTTAAATCATAACAGAGGAACACAATCTGCAAAATCTAGATATGGAAACAGCATAGGACCCACAATCTGGTATTGTCAACAAATAAATTGCAGCTGGGTGTGGTGGCACACACCAGTAATCCCAGCACTTGGGAGGCTGAGGCAGGAGGATCACCTTGGGTTCAAGGCCAACCTGAGCTACATAGTGAGTTCAAGTCCAGCCTGAACTGAACTATATAGCAAGACCCTATCTCAAAAAAAGAAATCGCAGAGGAAAAAGACAATAGCAAAGATATGGGGTACACATGAGTGATACCACCAAAGTGACTTTAAAGAGCCACCAAAATTGCAATGTATGAACTTTTTTCAGAGCCTGACTCAAATAAGTAAATTGTTTATAGAACTGTTAGAGGCAACCTATGAGAATAGTAGGAAGTTAAATGACTACTAGATATTACTGCAGCGTTAATTTTAAAATGTGTAATGATAGCATTGTGGTTCTATAAAAATATAGAATTTTTTTCTTTTATAGATGTATACTGAAAGAATATTACTATATCCAGACAGGGGATATAGTTCAGTGACAGACCATGAGCTTAACATGTGCAAAGATCAATCCCCAGCACTGGGGAAAAATGAATATAATGTATGGGATTTGCTTCCAAATTGTTTGGGAGAAGTATCCAAAAGAGTTTGGCTGGGAATCATTGATGGTGGGTGATAAGCACTCTGATCTCTCTCAACTCTTTCATAGACTGAGAGTTCTCCATGACCGAAGGCTTCAAAATAACTTTTGCTGATATGGCTTCTACTGGGAGGGTTGACTTCAAAATGAAATGAAGCCCTGGAGTAAATAGAAATTGTCTCAACATGGTTTTTCTGATCTTCCGTAATCTGAAGGCTTCATGCCTTCTGCCTTCTCAAATCCACACTGCCTGCCCTGAAGCAAGTGATTCCTCCCAGCAGTCATCACCTCTCCTTGGTCTTCACATCCTGTTTGTGTCTTTCTAGCCATCTTCTTCCTACACTTGTCCTAGCAGGAGCCAGTGCTGGCCTGGCCCACAGATTCTTTGGTTGTGTTTCTTTGACAGTTATAACCCCATTTTGACATTCATATCTCCATCTTCTGCGGTTCAGGTTATTTGTGAGACATGTTTTCTTCTATACTACAAGCATCTCAAAGGGAAAGAGTGCCTTGTTTAATTTTGTATCCCCATGATGCTTTAGCCACTGTAGATCCTTGAGAAATGTTTGCTTGAGCCGGGAATGGTGGTGCATGCCTGTAATGCCAATACTCGGGAAGCTGAGGCAGGAGGATTGCTATTAGTCCAAACCTGGGCTACATAGTGAATTCAGGGCCAGCCTGAACTACATAGCAAGACCCTGTCTTAAAAAAAAAAAAAAACAAACTGCTCAGCATCAAGTTCAACTGATAAGATGAATGTTTAATAATCATGTAGTTAATCAACTACTTGCTTTGTAAAGTCTGTTCCTGGCTCATATTAACTTCTTCAGTTGGTCTCTTTGCTTCTTTACTAGGGAACAGAAGCAAGAGGTTGCTTTCAGACATTTGCAGCTACTGAAAATTTTATGTATTAATGGGACATCTGTGGTAGAGGCTGGAACACCATATTGGGCTTTTTATTAGACAGAATTAATTTCTTGGTATCCTTCAGTGACCCTTGATTCTTGATCCAATAATGCAACAAACATTAGACCTGCCAGGGAAATGACATTTTACAGGCATTCTGGGGTCATGGCTGGGCTCTCTTGACAATATTCTACGTGAAGACAGATCTGGTATCTTGGCTGAGCATGTGTCCACTTCCATCATTGGTCCCAGGGGGCAATGCAAGGTTCCACTGGCTTAGAATCCCTTTTCCATGGGTTTGTCATGGCAGCGCCCAGCCACTTGTTCTAAACTTCCCACCAAGTAAGAGATTCTAAGGGATTCTTTTGGCTTGGACCATGATGACGGAAGCAAGAGAGATGTACAGGCCACCTGAGAGTGAAAGGATGAGTCTTTCTGATTGCCTTTGTTATTGCTATTGTTTGTTCGTTTTATTTTGTTTTTTGAGACAAAGTTTTTCTGTGCAGTTCAAATGATCTTGAACTCATTATGTGGCACAGATTGGCCTCAAACTCATACCAATCCTCCTCCTGCCTCAGCCTCCTGGGTTTGGGGATTACAGGTGTGCCTTTTTGGGTCACCTTTGTATTCACTGAATAGCTTCTTCTAGTGAGCTCATGTTCTTCTTGGAAGGAGTCTGGTCACAGGCAGCTGTGCTACTGGGTACAGTGTACTGGGAGCCTCCTGTTTGCTTCTGGCCTCGTTGAAACTGTCCACACGAGAAATACCACCGAGTAGCCCAAGCAAATGTCTTATTCCTCCAACTTTCAAAGTTGAATATTTATGCAGTTTTTGACTCAGTGGGAGACAGTGGTTCCTGAGCTGCCTTTAGATACACTCATGAAAAGAGTATATCCTTCTACTGAAAACATTGGTGGTTGTGGGCCCACTCGTAACACTACTTTCCACACCCCATTTGTAAATTTGGCCAGCAGGTGGAAGACACATACATCATGCTAGAGCCCAAGCCTGCCTTTCAGAGGCGCATGTGAGAATCACAGGATCCTGACCTCTTGGGAAGGCGGAGGCCATAGAAAATACCTGGCCATCATTCTACAAATAAAATACTGAGCTAGAGGCTTGAAATCACACAGCAAATCTGGGCAGACTACAACTCAGGCAGAAGTCACCAGACCCCTCTCTGTGTGTCATCGTTATCAGTTGCAGCAATTTTATGCTGTACCTATGGAATGCCATGCTGCACACTGGAAAAATAATACAGGACATCTCAGTACAGTCTCTAGAATTCAGAAGATGATGGTGTATTTTGGTGGGGCTGAAAATGATGGGAGAGAACTCAGGAAAATGGAACTTGTGTTTCATGTAGACAAAAGGTGGAGAGGAGGATGCAGGGTGTCATGATGATGTGAACCAGATCTAGAAGCCGGGAGGAGATTTAAATAGAGGAAGTTCCACTGTCCCCCAAAGTGCCTGTTTACAAGTCGCAGACATTTCCAGTTACCTTCTTCTCCTCTCGGTGCCTGCCAGTTTGTGGAAATGCCTAAAACTCTCCAGGTCCCAACCTGAGAAGAGGCACTTGGCTGATGCTAGAAAGCAGGTAACACCCACAGGGTATCTAGCTCACTGATTAAATGAGCCACTTTGGAGACAGGCAGCCTCCATTTTTATAACAGCTCATGGCCTTGCATGAGTCACTTAACTCTTTTATGTCTCTGTTTTCTACCTATCAGTGTCACAGTGCAGGGGAAGGGACTCATGGGGTGCCTGGCACATTGTAACCCCTTAGCAATGGCAGCTGTTATCATTCTGGTACTTTCCATTTCTGTCTCCCTAGTCCTGGCTCCTCAGTTGATGAGAAGTTGGTTCAGGGACAGAGGAACTCTCCTAGAGTACACCTGGAGTCAAGATATATTAGAAGTTTTTCTATCTCTCTTCATAGTCACTCCTTTCATTTCAGGGAAGTTTTTGAGGAGCTAAATTAGGAACGGAAAAGTTGCATCTGACAAAAGGTATGTACAAACACATGTTTGCAAATGAGGTCAAGCATTCAAAATACCCCTGCTCTGACATATGAGTCCAGCCCCATGCGGTGGTCTTACTATTTACTAGGGATGACAGCACATTCTCTCAGCGACTGATAGGATCATTTGCCAGGAGTTATATTGGAGGGAGTTACTCATTGGAAAATGTGGCTGCATTGCCTAGTCTGAGATCTGAACTTGGGCTTCCAGGGATTTCACCCAAAATAAGTTGAATTCCTCAGTTATAATTGTCAGAGAAACACAGCCAAGGAATCTGTGTGCCAGACAAGTGCTGGCTCCTGCTAGGAAAAGTGTGGGTCCAGAAGGGGATGGTCATGCTCTCAGTGGCACAGGACATTGGCCTTCTCCGACTTTCCCAGCCTGTCTGTCATTGGCCTGTCTCTGACTCAAACCTTTTACTTGATCAAATTCTTCCCAAACTTCAAAAGTGTGTTCGTTCCATAGAGGCAGTGGCACAGCCATGCACAGTCAGGGCGTCAGACTTAGTGGTCACTATTTTAAGACCTTAAAGCAAGAAATAAGAAGTGTTTCCCTGCGGCCTGAACAGTGTTGTTTATCAGAGATGCTTAGGGCCTTGTGTCGTCTCACAGTGCCGGGGCTGAGTGCTGGTGGGGCTGGGGAGAGGGGAGGTTATCAATTTAAAATGCATGGGGGGATTAAGCTGAGTATAAATTCCAGCATTACAGCCCTCCTTGTTACTGGAGTGTTGTTGACAGTGGGCTGCGGATTTGCATGATTTCACATGCCTTTCCTGCTCAAGGAAGGCAGGAAATCTATGAGGTTGTTAAAGTGCTTGGGTTTCTCTTTGTAATCTCACAGGCCCTGCCCGTGGTTGGAAGCAAAATCCTGGATTTCCTCAATAGCTTGGAGTTAGAGGGCTGTTATTGTGGTTATGATTTCAGCCCAAGTGCCAGGAACATTAAGCACTCAGTCTCTTGGTTATGCTACCCAACTTGAATCCAGACTGGCCTCCTGGGCTTCCTACATCTGCTAAGGGCACCACTGCGCTGCAGGTACCAACACTGGGAGCCTCTGTGCCATCTGTAGCTCCTAACCCACTTGCCTAGGAACACTGTAAATGTGGAGATTTTTTATCTGATTTGTTCTCTGCTGTGTCCTCAGTGTCTATAACATGGTCTGGTGCATAGCAAATGTTCAGTACCTATTTGAAAAATGAATGACTCCAACTGGTTGTCAAGTGCTCGGACTTCTATCATTTACTGTCCACTTGCCATTTCCTATCCATTCCCACAGTGCTTACTTGTGGGAAATGAAAGATGATTGCAAGTTTTTGATCATGCTCTCATTGACAAGTGAGCGCATATTCCAACCACTGAAACTGGGTGGGCTCTGTGACTACTTGAACTATAAATATGACCAAAGTAATGCTGTGTCAATCTTCAGCAGCAGGACTTAAGAGATCAGCAATTTCTACTTCTTGTCCTTCAGAATTCTCATTTTTTAGGGCCTGGATTGCTGGGTAGGCCCCAAAACTACATGGAGAAGAAAAAGGGTTCACCAAACTCAGCCTTCTGCCGTTTCTTCCAAGAAGCCAGGTATGAGGGAAATGTTATTTATTCATCTATTCTGTTTGAGACAAGGTCTCACTACGTAGTTGAGACTGGCCTTGAACTCGCTTATGTAGCCCAGGCTGGCCTTGAGTGCACAACTATCCTCCTTCCTCAGCCTCCTGAGTACTGGGATTATAGGTGAGTGTACCATGCCCAGTGGGACACTGCCTTGTATGCTCTAGACTGATGCTGGCAAACCTATGGTCAAGTGTGCTGCCAAGGCTGTTTATATCACTGAAAGCCCTAATAGGTTCTCCATCACGGACCAGACCATCCTTGTTTACATACTGAATACCATCGGGCACTCCAGGAGGTGTTCTACAGGACGGAAGAATCCCTCAGCCAAACCCAGTCCATATTTTTCACCTGTACAATTATGACTTATAATAAAACAGTTGTCACTTTGAATCATTAAGGGTTTTTGTCAGTTAATGCAACAAATATTTATTTTCTGGTTTGTCATAGGGAAGGCACCAGTTAATCTACGTTCTAAAAGCTTGCAAGCTAGGTGTGGTGGCACACACCTGTAACACCAGCAATTGGGAGGCTGAGGCTTGAGGATGATGGTAAATTTAAGGCTGGCCTGGGCTACATAGTGAGTTCAAAGCCAACTTGAACTACATGGCAAGATTCTGTCTCAAAAAACTAAAAAGTAAAATAAAAGCTTGCAGCCTAGTAGGTTAAAAAAGAATCAATACAGACAGACAAATTTGAAGCTCTATAATAGAACTGTAAGAAAAGCGCCATGGATTAAATGGAAGTAAAAGAACATACTTACTTAGAGAATATTGGGATTTCTGAGAGGTCATCAGGAGAGAATCCCTCATCCTTGTCAAAGTTCTGGACAAATAGAGAAAATAAAAATATTGAACCATTAAGTTGTGAGGTGATTTGTCAATGAAGCAATAAATTAGAGTGTTGTCCAGCTCACTCGGATGTTGTCCAACTGAAGTTGTTCAGCTTCATAGTTTCTTACCTGGAAACTGATCCTTTCACTTCTCTACCCTTCCAACCACCTCCTACACTGCTCAGGTTAGTTTTCGTGATGAAACCATGTGGGACTCCCGCTTTTGAAGAAAAGTCATCATTGGCAGGGCACAGCGCCCTCCCCTGCCTGGCCCTCCTGGCTTCCAAGCTCTGTCTGCCCGCAGCTGTCCAAGCTCTGTTGTGTTTCCCTCAGATGCCTGACGTCCTGGCCACATTTAGCTTTTGGCTGGTGTGGTGGGTTGACAACTGGTGGTCAACTTTTAACAACACCCAGCTGAACTGAACCAGTGTGGTACTGGGTGTGGGAGACCCACCTGCAGATTGTTGCTGGCAGCATAAGAGGCAGAACTGGTGAAGAAGAATGAGGCTGTTGGGAGCTGGTACCGGCTATTGGGTGCTGTTATAAGAAGCTGTTGATTCTCTCGGAGGAGCTTGTCATGCTGGTTTTCCTGATGAACTTGGCCGTACTCATCATTCAAGGAACTCAGGACCTGGGTGTCACTGAGAATGGCTTTGATTCACTTTAGGGGAGCTCTGGTCCTCACTTTGAGCATCGCTTCCTGGCTCCAGAGGGGATGATTGTGCACTGCCAGTCTCCTGGAGAAGCTTGTTACATTGGCTTTCCTGATGGGAACTTGGCTTTCCTTATCATCAGAAGAGCTTGGGACCTCACTGTTGCTGAGAATGGCTATGGTACTTTTCAGGGGAGTCCTGGTCTTTACTTTGAGCATCGCTTCCTGGCTCTGGTGCAGATCCCTCATCCTGCTAGCACAGATTCTTCATCGTGCTGGCATAGACTTTCTAGCTTCCACCACTGACCTTTGGACCTTCCCAGTGCAGATCCGTGAAACAGGCCTGCATAAGACATTGTTATGGGCTTCTAGGCCTCCAGTTGGACCCATAGGAGGCATTGTTATGGGCTCTAGGTCTTCAGCTGAACTCATGCAGGACATTACCATGGGATCCAGGCCCTCAGCTGGATTCTTTGGTCTTTAGTGTGTGGACAGATCTCCTGCACTCTTTGTATATGATTCTTTGGGTAACTATTATAAAATAATCTTATGAAATGTGTCCTGTATATATTGTTTCCCTTTGTAAAACCCCAAACTACAATAGCTGATCTCTGAGAGCTCCCATGATTTTGATTTCCTTCTTTTTCTCTCCTTCTGGAATGTCTGCCCTCCTATCCTTGTATTTCATATCCTATTCGCCTTCCCAGGATGATATCTACAGATGTTCATTTCCCCAATAGAAATAATCTCTCCCTCTCTTTCCCTCTCCCTCTCTCCATCCCTCTCTCCTGAATTTCCATGGTGTCCTACCAGGCCTCTCCTAGAACTCACCCTTTATGCCTTTCTAGCATTATAATTTGGAAGCATGTCTTTAACATTCCTCATAGACTAGGGAATCCTTAAAAGCAAGCAGTCCTTATTTGAAACTCATTATTGAAATTAGCAAAAATCTAGTCTCTTATAGATTCTTAATAAATATTTGTTTGACAAGTAGGTGAATAAGGAGATGAATGGGTCCAGTTGCACTTCTTTGTCATCAGGGCTCAGCACAGTGACACTACGGGCATGTGTCTTTTTTTTTTTTTTTTTTTTTTTTGGTTTTTCTCCGGTACCGGGAACCGAACTCACAACCTTGCGCTTGCCAGGCAGCTGCTTTTGCCGCTGAGCTAAATCCCCAGCCCCCGGGCATGTGTCTTTATAAATCACTGCTTTAGTTTCCTCATCTGCAGATCAGCTGTCATAACAATAGTTACAGTATCAGGCTTGCCTTCTCTATGTAGTTGTTGTGAAGATCGGATGAGGTGTGAAAATAAGAAGCACTGAATGCAAGGTATTCATGTGGAATTAAATAAAGCCTTCATTTACCAAAGGTGGCTGATGATGCAGTATTAGCCTTAGCAGGCCAAGAAAGTCATAGGAATGCTCAGAGTGGTTCCCATTGCCACAACCTGGGGAGATAACCAGGTAGACTAGAAAAGACCAGAGCAACTCAAGGGACCACGGGCCCAGCCTCTCATTTCTTCTTAAGCAAACATTTGGGGGCAATGGGGAGAAAAAATGGAACCCCACGACCTTCTTCCTCAACTCCTTGGAGCCACCTTAGCTACCTGGGGTCCATCCCAACCAAAGGCTTCAGTTGGAATCTGAACTCCTTCTGCAGATGAGGGAAATACCACTCCACTAGCTGAAGCAGAGAAAGGAACCCACTGGCCCACGTAGTTTCTGACAAGTGTCCAGGAAGACATGACTTTGGCCTTGCAGACGCAGTTGCTTGAACTATGTCCCAGGTCTCCAGTTCTCTCTGTGTTTCTCAGTTCTGCTCTCTTCCGCCTGGCTTACTTCTGAGGCATGCTCCTCCATGTGGCTGCACAGATGGTCCCTAGCAGCCTCACACTTGCGTCCTACCAGTTAGCACCCCTCCTCCCAATGGAAATGAGCATTTCTTTTTCCTATTAGTTTCAGAAAATGTCCAGTGATTAGGACTCACTAGATACACAGGAGGCCTTTCCCTGAGTGCTGAGGGGATGGACTTTTCTGACTGCTCAGTCTTGGGCTATCTGAGACCCCAGGCATGTACTGGAGGTGGTGGTGTTGGTAGGGATTATCCTAAGGGCAAAGAATGGTGCTGTCAGGGAAAACAACAGATCCTACCCCACTACTTCTGGCAGGACATGTCAAGCTGTACATAAAAGGTGCGCTTTTCCTCAAACTTGGGTGCCTTTATTTTATTGGACCCTTAAAGAGACCTGTCCCAACAAGAAAATGGGTGTCCAGGTTTCTATAATAGCTCCACTCCACTGGCACCAGTCTTCCCCCATCTCTGTTCCTTATCCGCCCCATTTTTAACTTGCCCTTCCTCATTGTATTTTTCCTTTCTTTTCTTTTTTTTTTTGAGACAGGGTCCCGCTGTGTAATTCAGATTGGCTCTGAACTCACTATGTAGCTCAGACTGACCTCAAACTCACAGCAATTAGCTTCAGCCTCCTGAGTGCTGGGATTACAGGCATGCACTGCCATGCCTGGCTCCTCGTTGTATTAATCAGTTTTGGGTTACTATAGCAAAATACCTGAGGCAGCATAACTTTATAAAGAAAAGAGGTTTATTTAGCTTATAGTTTTGGGGGATAAAAATCCAAACAGCACAGTGCAGATGGCAGAGCACATGCCAGAGGAAGAATAATATCTCCCCCCTCCTTTTTTTTTCAGAAAGGGTACTGCTATATAGTTTAGGTTGATCTTGAACTCACTATGTAGCCCAGGCTGGCCTCAGTCTTGCAAGGTGATCTTCCTGCCTCAGTCTTGCAAGGGCTGGGATATAGGTATATACCACCATGCTTGGCTCAAGGATAATATCTTGAAACAGGAAGCCAGAGAGAGAGAGAGAGAGAGAGAGAGAGAGAGAGACTGGGTCCTGCCATCTCTTCCAAGACTGCATCCCCCAGCTAACATAAGGACCTTCCATGAGCCTTGCCTCTTAAAGGTCCCAGTTCCCAACATCACCACAATGAAGACCAAGCTCCCAACACATGAACCATTGGGAAAACAAACAGCATTCAACTCCCAGCACTGAAGAACCATGCCTATTCCCTGACTCAGCATCCTTCTGAGTCTCTCCACACAAAACACAGGAGTTGTTTGCTGCCTCTTCCCTGCCCAACCTCACAAGTACCAGCACCACATACTTGCATCCTTGAACTTTGAGTGGCCATCAGCTAGAAAGAGCCTATCTGAACACTGAAGCCACAGAGATTAGGTGATATTTTTAAAAAATTAATTTTATTGGTACATTTTAGATATACATAATAATCACATTCAGGGAATGTCATTACAGGGAATTTGTACCTGTGTGTGATATATCTTGCTTCTTTTTCCTTTCCCATTCCCCTCTTATTCACAAAAGTTTTGTTTCCATTTTTCCTTCCATTCTCTATTTGTCTTGCCTCTTTCCTCTTCACCTCCCTGCTCCTCTTCTTGTTTGAACATTTTCCTCCCATTTCTCAATATCTTTTTTCTAAAAAATTATTTTAAAGAATAAAAGAAGGATAACATAGTAATGGGGGGGCTTACCAAATTACAGACAAAGTGGTAGGAAATTATCAATGGTTGTTATTTTACATATTGTTATCTACAAGATAGTTTCTCAGGAAAACAAATAGACAAATAATAGTGAGTTACAGACAAAAGTGGTAGGAGATTATCAATAGTTGTTGTACTATACTTTGGTTTCTTCAAAGTGGCTTCTAAAGAAAATAAATAGAGCTATACATATGTGACCAATGGAATAATCATTGACTATTCTCAATGGTTGCTGTAGGAAACACATAATAATAAACATACATCTATTTACAAAATACCGTAGGAATAATACAAACATTACAGAGTTATGGGCAGATTAGTAGGAAAATATCAATGGCTGCTGTAATACATGGTGGTATCTTCAAAGTGGTTTCTCAGGAAGACAGAGATACTCAGGAAAGATCTGACAAGTAGTTACAGCCTAAGGGTTGTGAAAAATAGCATATTACCTCCTCACCAGTGACTCCTTTCACTGAGGTGTGACGGCTGGAAGGAAGGCCAGGATTGCAAAGAAGTACCGAGAGACTTGCACCTGTGTCTAGCAACAGGCAGTTTTCTTTTTCCTCTATAGTCGTGATTACCTCATGATTATAGTCATGATTACTCCTCCAGATGACAGTCTGGCCAGAGGGAGAAGGCAGAGTGTGCCCTGGGGCCCCTCATTCCTGTTGGACTACTTGGTAGGATGGGTCTGAGCTCTGGGGCCTCCGCTTCAGAGGGCAGACCGATCTCCAGTGGTCACCTTTGCATTCAGAGCATGGCTCAGGGGGCTTCTTAGGGCAGTTCCTCTTGAGGTGGCCTGGCTTTTAACAGTGGTAGCAGATGAATGCAGTTGTTGAGTTCTTCCTGGGGCCCCGAGAATCAGACTTAGGGTCTGTTTCTCTTAGTGCTGCAGCAAAAGCAGCTGCTTTTTCTTGGTCTCTTTGTTTTCTCTTCTTGACCTCTTCCTTGTCACTGCTATAGAATACTGAGGAAGCAATTGTTGCTAACATCTCAAGTGAGCCATCTGGGGTGAAGTCCATTTTTTTCTAGCTTTTTCTCTCCAGCCTCCCATGGCATTGGGACCCCACAACCACTTAGTATCCTCTCCCCAACCATCAGCACAGGCAGCAGGAATCTCAGTGCAGACCTCTCCAGAGCTCCATGCACTCCTCCACCACAGCCTGTACTGTCAGGGGATGAATGGCTTCCAGGGGGTCTCCCCAGGTATTGCACAAGATCCTCCTGGTTTCCAGCTTCCGAATGGCTCTTGTGACCCCTGTCAACTAGACCTCTGAGTTTTCAGGCCTAGTCTATATTCTCATGTTCTCTAAGTCCTTGTTCAGCAGCTGCTCCTCTGCTGACTTTGGACCTTTCTGGTTCTTTTTTTTTTTTAATTCTTTTTTTTGGTTTTTCTCCGGTACCGGGAACCGAACTCACGACCTTGCGCTTGCCAGGCAGGCACTTTTGCCGCTGAGCTAAATCCCCAGCCCCTCCTTTCTGGTTCTTAATGGCAGGAGCAAGAGCGACCCGTTGTGTGGCATGTATTCCCAGGGGTTTCTCCATGTTGGGATGATTCACACACGTCCCTGGGTGGGCCTCTGCAGCCGGCGTGTGGCAGGCCAATTATGTCATTGTTTCTCTGTGCCATGATAGTTCTCAACCACACTGTGGTGGCCGGTTTGAGAGCCGGCACGCATCTCAATATCTATTATACATTTTGATCCTTATTTACATTTTTAGTTTCTCACACCAGAGAAACAATGTGGTATTTAAACGTGTATCTAATTTACTTTGAGTATGGCCTCAAGGTGCATCCATTTAGTTGGAAATGTCTCAAGCTTATCCTTCCTTATGGCAGAGTAGTACTCCAGTGTATTAAAAAAAAAGCATCTTCTGTATCCATACATCAGTTGATGTGCTATTGGGCTGTTTCTAAGATTTAGCTATCACAAACTGCTGCTGTAAACATGGGTGCATGTATATTGCTGTGGTGAGATCCTTTTAATTCTTTCTAGAACACGTCAAGAAAGGAGATAGCTGGGTCAAATGAAACCTCTAGTTTTAGTTTTTTGAGGAATCTCCACATTGATTTCCATAGTGTTGTAGCAGTCTGCACCCCCACCAAGAGTAGAAAAGGGGTTCTTTTCCCTTGAACCTCGCTAGCATTTGTTATTGGTTGATTTCTTGATAACAGCCATTATTTCTGGACTGAGATGGAATTTCAGCATTATTTTAATTTGCATTTCTTGAATGACCAGTGATGTTGAACATTTCTTCATATAATTATTTGTTGTTTCTACATCTTCAACTGAAAAGTGACTTTTCATTTTAGATGCCCAATTTTGGATTAGGAGATTAAATGAAATTGCTTAAGCCCCAGAAGCCAGCCATACCTGAAGCTAGCTATCCCTCTACTGTGGTCTAAATCATCTCCCAAAAAATGTCTGTTGAAATCCTAACCCCTAACACCTTCAAATGTGACTTTATTTGAGCATAAGGTCCTTGCAGATGTAACCAAGTTAAAATGAAGTTACAGTCAGTTAAAGTGGGTCTTAATCTCATATGACAAATATCTTTGTAAGAAAGTAAGAGAGATATAGAGACAGGCATATAAGGAGAATATTGTGTGATGATGCAGGCAGAGATTGGAACTATGTATTTATGAGCCAAGGAATGCATGAGATTCCTGATGATACCTAAGGCTAAGAAAAAAATCATGGAGCCTCCAGAAGAAACCAACTTTACTGATGCCTGAATTCTAGACCTCTAACCTTTAGAACTGTGGGAAAATACATTTCCATTGTTTCAGGCCATACAAGTTTATGGTCAGCTGTTACAGCAGCCCTGGGAAAAGAATACACTCCTCTCATTTTTTTTTGTTTCTGTTGTGTAAACCAATATTTCCAGGTTGCTCATACAGTTAAAGTCATGAACAATACATGTTACCTACACTGTGTGTTATGGTTTATGTCTAGATGCCCCCCCCCAGCCTCATGAGCTCTTAGGTGGGGCTTTTGGGAGTGATTCGATCATAGGTATGTGATACTGGATCATGAGTGTGTGATACCAGATTAGTATACTAATTGGTTTAGCATAGTTCTGGGTGTGGATGGATTTACTGAATAGGGAAGACCCACCCTGAGTGTGGGTGGTACCTACCAGTAAGGGGTACAGCCCAGATGGAATAAAAAGAGGGAAAGAAGAAAGCTTTGCTGCCTCCTGCCTGCCATGCCATGAACTATTTCTCCTCTGCCAGGCCCCTCTGTCATGCTGCCCTGCCTTGGAGCCAGCTAACTATGGACTGACACCTCTACAAACTATGAGCTAAAATAAACCTTTCCTCCTTTAACTTGTGGGTGTCAGGTATTTTCTCTCAGCAAGGTGAAAGTAACTAAGACACTGTGCTATGTGCTGAGGGTGCAAAGACAAATCAGACCCTGTCCTTACCTTTGAGTTACCCATCTTGTGGCAGTAAGCCCAGCATCAGTGAATGTTACTGGGCCAAAACCATGGAAAAGAACAGAAAGAAACTCAAAGTTGTACAGGATTGCAGTGTCTTACCCTTGAATGATGGATGAATTTACCTCAAGCAGTTCAGATTCCAGTTAAAAGCATTCCTCTGGGCATAGTGGCACATGCCTATAGTCCCAGCATTTAGGAGGTTGAAGCAGTAGGAACACAGTGAGTTCAAGGTCTGCCTCAACTTCATAGAGAGACCCCTGTCTCAAAAAACCAAAACCAAAGAAAAATCTAACCAAACATAAAAACCATTCATAGCTTCTTAGCTCAATCTCCTTAGTTTGGCATTGAAGGTTCTCAGTCTATATTTCCATCATCACCCATTATATTCAGCTTTTCCTTTCTTTTTGCCTTCTTTGCTACAGTCATATAAAAATACAGTACTAATTATTGTACTTCTCCAAAGACACTGACAGCTTGCAGAGGCTGTTACATATTCACATAGTGATTGTCTACCCAGGAATTTCTCCTCCCTTGCAAACTCCTGGTTTTCTACATAGTTTGCTGTAACGAATAGCCACAAACTAGATGGTTTCAACTAAAAGAAATGTTTTCTTTCACAGTTCTGGAGGTCAGAAGTCTAAAAACAAGGTGTAGTCTAGAATGATGTGCAAGCTGTTAAAAACAGAGGAATATTAAAGCTGCCCTCAAGATAGATATGTTTCAGCCACCTGTTTCCCACTTGCAACAGTCATAGTTTTGGTCTCTTGCATCTTCTAGATGGGAGAGATTCCAAATGTTATGAAGGGAAAAAATAAAAACATAAAATTCTCAGAGGGGCTGAAAAGTGTCTTTGAGATCCCCCAAATAGCTCTGCCCAGCAGTACTCTCAAGGGTGATGAAAAAGATACCAGCTCCCTCAGTCCAGTGATAATCCTCAGCTCCAGACTTTCATTGCCTAGCTGAAAATCCAGAACCAAACCACACCAGGAAGAAGCTCTATGTCAGACCCCCTGATAGGCCGGTCTGGGTCTCTATGGAGCTGCTTGAAAAAGTTGGCCAGACACTAGGCCCAGGGAATGCTGTTCGCAACAGTGAGAGGAATGGCTGGCTCAGAGCCCGGGTTTGCTCCCTCCATAGTCTAAGCTTTGACAGAAGTGGAGCTATTACTGTCAGCTTCTAGACAAGCAAGTTAAGAATAACTGTGCAGAGGCTGCGCTCTACAGGCCTTGTCATCCTGAAATAGCTAAGATGCGATTGCCCATTACCTTGACACCTATGTTTCAGGGAGAGACATGCAGAGCCCGGCCAGGGAAACAGCAATATTTATTTCTCCTCATTTGAATGTCCCTGTGAGAGCCTGTTATAGTCAGGGTTTACAAGGGAAAAGGTTTAATACAGGGCACATAATTTATAGGATTATTTTTATAATATTCACCCAGAGTCAAATGCAAAGAGTGCAGGAAATCTGTCCATACACCAGAGATACAAAGGATCCAGCTCTGGTCCTGGATCCCATGGCAACGTACTGCCTGAGTCCAGTTGAAGACCTAGAGCCCATGGCAATGTCCTCCATGAGTCCAGCTGCAGTCCTAGAGCCCACAGCAATGTCTCATGCAAGTCTGTATCAAAGACCTGCGCTGGGAAGGCCCAAAGGTCAGTGGCAGAAGCTAGAAAGTCTGTGCCAGCGGAGTGAAGGGTCTGTGCCAGCAGGCTGAGGGATCTGCACTGGAGCTGGGAAGCGATGCTCAAGGTAAGGACTAGAGTTCCCCTGAAGAGAACTGCAGCTATTCTCTGTGACAGTGAGGACTCGAGCTCCTCCGATGATGAGAACAGCTAAGTTCATATCAGGAAAGCCAGTGTGACAAGCTTCACCAGGAAAGTCAACAGCATCATCTTCCCCTCCAGTTCTCCTTGTATGCTGTCGGCAACAACCCTCAGGTGGGCCTTCCACACCCAGTAGCACAATGATTCAGTTCAGCTGGGTGTTACTTGGTGACCATTAGTTACTTCATCACAGAGCCCAAATCAGGCTCTGAAATCCAGATTTCAACTAGCACTGTCTTAATTAGGATTCCTCATGGTGTTTGGTAGATCTTAAAACTGGACAACTCCTGATACAGGGAATGTTTTGAATAAGGATCTGAGAGCAATTGGCTTCTTTAGGAAAACCACCAAGTAAAGTCAAGTGGAAAAAGACATATTAGTAATGGCTCTTATATAGCATTTTCCCAGCCTTGTCAGTTACTACCTGAAGCACTTTACACAGATAGGTGCTGTAGTAGACTAAATTATTGTCCCCAGTACTCTCCACACCTCTTTGTGGGAAAGATATACCTCTCCATCATGCTGACATCAAGCTTAGCCATGTCACTGGCATTGGTTAAAGAAATGTAAGCAGAAATGACTGTGCTGTGTTTTTTTTTTTTTTAATTTTAAAGAGTAAAAGAAGGATAACATAATAATAGGGGGGACTTTAACAGATTACAGACAAAATGGTAGGAAATTATCAATGGTTATCGCTTTACACATTATTATCCACAAAATAGTTTCTCAGGAAAACAAATAGACAAACAACAGTGAGTTAGAGACAAAAGAGGTAGGAGACCATCAAGAGTTGTGCTATACTTTGGTATCCTCAAAGTGGCCTCCAAAGAAAATAAATAGAGCTATACATGAGTGACCTATTGAAAAATCATTAACTATTCTCAATGGTTGTTGTAGGAAACACATA
>NW_004955467.1:8263778-8271623 GCF_000276665.1 Chinchilla lanigera | reverse complement strand
AAAAAAAAAAAAAAAAGAGAAGCCCTGAAAGCCATTGCATGGATCCAACATCAACTGTTCTTTTCTTGCAGCCTTATCAGCAACATTCTAGCTAAGGGCTGTTCGCTCAGTCCTATTCCTGAGGGAAGAGGCAAAGATAATCTGTGATGGACACTGTGATAAAAGCAAGAAATTAGCCTTTGCTGTTATAAGCCACTGGGGTTTGGGAGTTGTCTGTTCTTACAGAACAGCTTAATTAAGCTGATGAGTATCATTATTCCCATTTCACAGATCCAGAAACCAAGACATCTAGAGATTGTAGAACTTGCCCAAGGTCGGTCATACAACCAGGATGTAGAGGAACCAGGATTCAAATCCAATCCATGATCTTACCTACTTCAGCTTATTGTCTTGGGAAGTGTCTCGGTTGTTTTCCTTTAAAATTCCTTAGCTGGGCAGAGTGTGGTGGCACACACCTGTAATACCAGCACTCAGGAGGCTGAGGCAGGAGGATCCCTGAGTCCTAGGCCAGCCTGGGCTACATAGTGCATTCAAGGTCAGCCTGAACGACATAGCAAGGCCCTGTCTCAAGAGAACCAAACCAAAATAAAACACCCTCCAAACTCCTTAGCTGGCAGTATCACTGTGTATGTAACTTTTCTTCATTTCCCATGGAAGTAATCAAGACTATTCTGCAGCTCATGTGTCCCTCAGTAGGTACAGCAGACCAAGTAAGTGGACTCTGATAACAAACCATATCTGGTCATCAAGGGACCCAGACTCATTGATATACAAACCAGGAAACCACTTTACTTTTTCCACACTGCAGAGTTGCAGGATAAGCAAAGTGTTCACCATTAGAGATTTAAAGACTGAGATCAACTTCAACATCAAGATTCTAGTCTCTCAACCGTTAGCCAGCTGGTCTGCTGTCCTGGGTCTGGAAATCTGCAGCAGGGAAAGGAGTCACGGTTGATATAGTATAGTCTCTGTAGTATTCTTCCATGCCTCCGCTGCTTGTTTGACTGCCTCAATCTCTTGCAAAATGGGAGTTGAGTGGATATGGAATAAGAGGCAGGAAACATCTTACCTGGCTTTAGGGCTCTCTGGGTGTGGCAGGTGCTGACTGCATTTGATAGGGACCTCTTTCACTGATTTCCCAGAGAGCTCCTATTGAGACCTTTCCCAGCACCACCTTCTGTTCCTGGCAATATGCTATCTGGCTGCCTGGTAAGCACTTATGACTAGCTGTCTCCTCTCCTGTTGGCACTCTATCCTAGTTAACACCTATCTGCTGTCTGGCATTATTGATTGATTTGGTTTTATATAAATGGCATCATAAACTATGTGTTTTGGGAGGGGGTCTGGCTTTCACTTAGCATAATTCTTTTCAGATTCATAGTGGTGACCTTTTCCAAGACTGTTTAAGACCAGCCACTTTCCATGGGTGCAAAGGACCCACAAGAGGTGGGCATGGTGACACATTCTTATAAATCCAGCACTTGGGCACCTGAGGCAGGAGGATTGCCATGAGTTTGAGGCCAGCCTGGGCTGCACAGTGAGTTCAAGGCCAGCCTGGAATACACAGGGAGACCCTGTCTCAAATGAAACAAAATGAAAAGAAACAAAACAAAACAAAACGGGCCCATGGGAAAGTCCACTCATCTGTGACCCTTCACAGTGCAAGTGTGGTCTGTTTCTGCCCTATGTTTCTTTTGCTGGTGTGGCAGGCTCCAGACCCTCTAAGCACATGAAGGCCTGCTTCACTGGGCTGGAGAACAGGAAAGGCATCCCCTCCTGTCCCTTGCACCACATCCAGAGGACTTGGGGGAGCCTTTTCTGCAGTCTGCCCGGGAGGACTGCTGTGGTGGTCGATGCTCTAAGTGGAGCAATGGCCTCCTTGGGTCATTCTTCTGAAAGTTCTGCGCAGATGGTCTGGAGACTTTCTTTAGAGTATGTGGGGCATCCAATGTCCTCTGTTCATCTTAAGACCCCACTGAAGAGACAACAGGAGCAGCTGCACCTTAATATCTTTATGGCAATTTGGAAGGTAAAAGAATGTCTCAATGAGAAATGCTCCTAACCCTGATGTCTCAAGTTACTCTGGTAACCCAAGTGGCCCAGACTTCTCTAGCTTGTGAGGTTACAAACTATTCAATGTCCAAGTCACAACTGCCCAGGCCCCAGCCTTCTTGGCAACACACTTTTACCAAGTTGGCCACTATGCGTTTTGTAGGACTCCAGAAGAAATACTCACAATAGCTGCAAGTCCACTTCATTCCCACTCACTTCCACCCAGTCCACATTGAGATCCTGAGTTGTTTCCCCTTTCTCTTTGCTTGAAGGCCCTTCCTCAATCTAGAGGCTGAATTCTTAGATATTTCAGTGTGGTTTCATCCCAGACTTGAACACAGACATCTTCCCCTAAAGTGGCCCAGAGCAGAGCTGAGGCAGAATTGAATATTTAGGGAGATTACCAAAAACTTGGAGGTAACATAAAAGACAGCGTTCATATTGTCTTCTTAGAGTTACCAGATAAAATGCAGGATGTCCAGTTAAATCTGAATTTCAGACGAACAACAAATAATTCTTCAGTATAACTATGTCCCATGCAACATTTGGAACCATGCAGTATTTGGGACATACTTATGCTATAATATTACTTGTTTATCTGAAATTCAAATTTAACTGTGTCCAGCATTTTGTCCTGCAACCCTACACCACCTCAGTGTCTCTCTGTGGCCCCTGACATGTCCCTTGTTGAAGAATCCCATTTACCTCCACAGTGGAAATATCTAGAAAAAATCTCCAGGAGTTTTACTGCCCAAGGTTCCAAGAACAGAAAACGGTTTTCCTTCCAGGAGTTCAAAACTCCTCCCAAGCCCCCTCTCTGGCCTGAACATGATTGACTACAAAACCTCCATGATTTTCAGAACAACACTTCAATGACCAGCCCAAGCATGTGCTCTTGTCTCTTGCCCCCTAATGGGATCAGAACAACACTATGGAAACTGCAGATTTCCTAAACTCTGCCTTCTATAGTTGCTGTTTATTTATTTTAAATTACACACAGTGGTGTTTTGATTTGTGACTAGAATGTGGATTAATCAAATCAAATTCATGAACATATTCGACATCTCAAATAATTACAATTTTTTGTGATGAGATAGTGGAAATTTATCTTCAGCAATTTCGGAAGGTATGGATACTATTTTTAAGTATATTCACCAGGCTGTGCAAACAAAGAAAAAGCACGAAAATCTGTTCTCCATAACACGTTTTATACTCATTGACCATCATCTCCCCACCCCTCTCAGTCCCAGTTTCTGATAATGGCCATTGTACCCTCTGCTCCTTTTTCTAAATTAAAGACTATTTGATCAGCACATGTTTGCAGCACACATCTACTCTTTGCTTCTATGAGTTCAATTGCTTTGGATTCCACATGTAATGGGGAGCATGTGGTATTTGTCTATGTCTGGCTTATGCCTTTTAACATAATGATCTCTGCTTCCATTCATGTTGTCACAAATGACAGGATTTCCTTCTTTTTGAAGGCTCAGTAGTATTCCATGTGCATATACCACATATTCTTTATCTATTCCTCTGCTGAGGAGCACTTTGGCTGATTCCATAACTTGGCTATCGTGAATAGTGCTGCTACGAAATGAGACTGCGAGTGTCTTCTCAATAAACTGATTTCAAATCTTTTGGGTGAATGCCCAGAGTGGGGTTGCTGGATTGGCTGGGAATTCTGCATTTAGTTCTTTTGGGGGAGCTGCTACACTGCTTTCCAGAATGGTTGTACTAATTATACACCTGCTGACTGTGTGGGGTTTAATTTTTCCCCTTGGGTAGTATCCCGCATGCTTGAGGGATCATGCGGGTGGGGGAGTCTTTGGAATCTGTGGCTTTTAGGGTACAGAGCTCAGCCTGCAGTGTAGACTCACTTCTGCAGTGATGCCTGGGTCTTTTGATCATTGTTCCCAGACCACATCACATATCTGCCCAGGACAGATAGGAAGTTTAGAAACAGGGCTGTGGTGTGCTGTACTGTGCCCGGATGAAGACTCATTCCCATGATCCTGTGAAGCAGAGACATCCTCATGCTGCCCATCCATCCGACATTTCCTTCACAGGGCTGTTCACCTTTACAGAACAAAAGGCCCATTAAAGTGATTCCCCTAACTCAACACTGTCACTTGCCCTCAGGCTAACGTCCCCACTTCTTCCTAAACAGAAGGACTGCATGTGTTTCTAAGATGTCCTTTTTAGGGTGAGGGGTGTGCTCAGTGGTGGAGCTCTTGCAGAGCCAGCCTGAGGCCCTGGATTCCTAACAATGCAAAATGATAAAATATTTTTTAAAAAGTCTGTTTTTCCTATACAGAACCATCAAACTTTCATAAAATCTAGCATTTCCACTGGGTGTGGCTTGGGAAGCTGAAGCAGGAGAATCTCCATGAGTTTGAGGCCAGCCTGGGCTACACAGTGAGACCGTATTTCAAAAAAAAAAAAAAAAAAAATCTAAAGTTTTCAGCTTAGCCAAGACCTCACCTACTCCCCAGCCTTATACACATGATCAGAGATTGATCCAGTGATAGATTTGAAATCTTTGAATGCCTTGAAAGTTTTTTGGGTTCAAAACCAAGTGTGGCTTCAATTACACAGCTCAGCTGGCACTGAATTCTTCAACAGCAATTGGGTTCTCCAGATACCTGAAACTTATCAGGAAAAATCCAACATTTAACTTATTTTATCTATTTTGATTGGAATAGGTCAGAAATGTCACAGCACAGTACTAAATCATGCTTTTTGTTTTTGTTTTTTTTGTTTTTTTTGTTGTTGTTGTTGTTTTCTGGTACTGGGAATTGAACTCACGACCTTGCGTTTGCCAGGCAGGCACTGTGCCGCTGAGCTAAATCCCCAGCCCCTTAAATCTCGCTTTTTTTCTTTTCTTTTCTTTTCTTTTTTTAAGTTTTTCTGTCTCCTTTGTCCTCAGGCTACCAGATGGTTTGACATTGTTCCCAACACATCTGTCTTCAGCAGCCCCCTCCTTAGTTTTTATGTGCTGCTGAGAAGGATGTGATAAGAGAGTAAATGTGGTTGTTAAAAAAAAAAGTGAACCTGCGTATAGAATAGTGATTATCAGAGGTTGGATGGAGTGAAAAAAAGAGATGCTGGGTTTGGTTAGTGCACGCTGTATGTATATCCTGAAATATTACGTGCTATCCAGTATGATATACCATTTGCACATTAATCACAATTTTTTTTTTTTTTTTTTTGGTACTGGGAATCGAACTCTGGACCTTGTTCTTGCCAGGCAGGCATTTGTGCCACTGAGCTATATCCCTGGCCCTAATTAAAATTTTAAAAAAGAATAAGTAGAAGAATCTCAGGATCTAAAGAGTGGAAGAAAGGTCTTATCTTTAGGGTGGGACTTTGTGAAGGTTATCCCAGGGGCTCAGATGGTCTTGTCTTGCTTCAAGCCTTAATTTTAGAGTTTGATTGTTTGGAAAGGTTAAGATGTCTTCCTTTCTGGATCAGTGGGATGCTATAATAATGAAATGCACACGTTCCTTTAGGACGCTATGGTGAGCTCTCTAACTTAGAGCCGTTACCAAGGGAACCAGGCAAATCTTGCTTAATGTAGAAACTTGGGTATTATATTTAAAATTCAAGGCACAGCCAGTGATTCCTCTTGGGAGAGGGGAACCTCTGCTTTTGACAAGGAAAGTGGAAAAATACTCATTTCCCATGGGAAAAGGGTGATTCCTGAGCTTCACCCTCAGCAACCTCGCAGGCGAACACGTGGGACTTCTCTTTTCTTTGTGCTTCTGACAGTGGGGAAAGGGAAAGCTACTCAGTAGAAGAGAGAACCGGCAGTTGAGGCTCAACAGAGCAGGCATGCTTGTCCGCGTTCACACAGCTGCTCTAAAAAATGTATTTTAAACACACAATCAGTAGCAAAATACACATTTCCATGAAGAGGCAGACCTGTCATTTCTTAAATAAAACTTGATCTCTATGCTGTCCTCTATTCTTTCCAGCATGCCCCCCTCCACTCCCTGCCCAGTGCAGACCCCTCTTCTCTGGGTTCTCCTGTCCTTGGCCTGGGCGTGTGGGCAGCTTCAGCTGCTCTGGAAAATGTCCTAGCTGCCATCGCCGAGCTACAGACCCAACTGACTGCAGGGCTGACCCAAGTTGCTTTCGGAGCATTGATGGAGACCAAATGGTGTTTGGCTTGCCCTGCCCACCCGCCTCCCTCTGCGCACATGGACTATCTCAGGCTCCAGCAGGAAGCTGGGGACCTTCAGCCTCCTCCCCACGGAGCTTCTCCCATCCTCCAGCAGCAGCGGCAGCAGCCGAGGGAGAACCTGCAGCCCCCGCCCAGCGTGTGAGACAAGGCTGGGCACACGCACAGCATTCCGTCGTCACTTGGCAGGTCCTTGTCGAGCAACAGATGGAAAAGTCTGAGGACACTCAATTCCCTAAATTCCTTTTCTGAGAGCACTACCCTGTCCCAGCCCCAACAAATTAGATTCTTTTCAGGCTAGTTGAAATCTAGTTCTCCTAGATATATCACCGGGGATTTTGTTTCCCCCTTAAGGTCCTAGGAAAGGCTTCAAACCCTGGTGCGCTGGCTGCTTGATGATAACTCTGAACCCCAGGCTGTTTCTGCATCTGTAAAATGGGCAGAATGGTGGTTGCTTCATAAGTTATTGTGAGAATTAATGAAGGTGCTGTGTGTAAAATGCTTGGCACACAGCTGAGGAAGTGCTCAGAGGATGACAGGGATGATGACCTCCTTGTGCTCTCAGGACATTGTCCCATCTTTCTGTGGTTGCTCGTTGCCTCCAGGGAAGTAATGGAGTAGAGTGACCTGGGACCTGAACTACGGATGTTGTGGAGCCTAAATCTGGGGACCTTAATTTGTGGATCTTCATGTAAAATAAACATGAGGGATACAGAACACCTAAATTTGACCCCAGAATATGAACTTGATCCTGATCATTTTATGTTTTCTAGAAAAGTTGCATCAGTTTACACTTGCACATACAGTGTAGGAAAACGCCAGCTCCCCTAACCCTCTCCAGCAAGTCCTATAGCAACGTGTGTGTGTGTGTGTGTGTGTGTGTGTCCACCACTGAGCGACATCCCTATCCCTCTAGCTACATTTTTTAAAAGCATCCTACATAAGAGGAATCATCTCATTGTTGATCACTTTGATGAGTTTGTGACTAATAGTAAGGTTGAAGTTTTCTTCGTATTCATTGCGTTTCTTCTTTTGTGATTCTTTTTGTGTGTGTGTGGTAGTTGGGATTAAGCCCAGGGCTTCAACACATGCTAGGGAAGTGCTCTATCCCTGAGCTACATCCTCAGCAGTTTCCCTTTTCTTTTAATTTTTAAATTTTGAGATAGAGTCTAAGTTGCTCAGGTTACCCTTGAATTTATGATCCTCCTGTCTCATTTTCCTGAGTAGCTGGGATTATGGGTGTGTGCCACCAGGCCTGGCTTGTGATTTCTTATTCATATTGGTTGCTTATTTTTCTAAGATGTATTGCTATCAATTTTCAAATTAAGTAATTTATAATCAATTAGGAATATATCAAATTCTTTTATTGGTCATATATAAGGTAAATTTTTCTTTTGTCTTTTATTTTAAAGAGTAAAAGAAGGATAACATAACAATAGGGGAGCTTACCAAATTACAGACAAAATGGTAGAAAATTATCAATGGTTATTGTTTTACATATTGTTATCTACAAAATAGTTCTCAGGAAAACAAATAGACAAATAATAGTGAGTCAGAGACAAAAGAGGTAGGAGATTATCAAGAGTTGTTGTACTATACTTTGGTATCTTCAA
>NW_004955467.1:8240082-8261745 GCF_000276665.1 Chinchilla lanigera | reverse complement strand
TTGAGACAGGGTCTTGCTATGCAGTTCAGGCTGGCCTTGAGCTCACTTTGTAGCCCAGGCTGGTCTTGAACTCACAGTGATCCTCCTGCCTCAGCCTCCTGAGTGCTGGGATTACAGGCGTGCACCACCATGCCTGGCTAAATTTCAATACTCTAAAATTAATAATGTGGTTCCTCTGTGTACCGGCACATTTATTTATTTAAAAGTTTTTTTTTTTTTTGAGACTTAAAAACATTTTTTTTTCTTTTTTAGGGTCAGGAATTGAACTCAGGGCCTCAGGCTTGCCAGTCAGGCACTGCACCGCTGAGCTACATCCACATCCCCCAGAACTTTTATCATGCTCAGTAATCATTCAGGCATAGTGGTAACTGTACTGAACAGCACAAAGATGGAATGTTTCCCTCATCATAGAAAGTTCTATCGGACAGCACTGACCTGGAATTTTATTTTGTAAATGATGAGAAAGGGTAATGAATCTAGATTTTCTTTTTAAAATAGTTTAAGTCATTGTTTCAATACCATCTCTTGAATAACCTATCACCTTGATACTGATTTGAGATGCCTCATTAGTATTCGTAAGTCTGGTAGCAAATACTTGGATCCATTTCTAAACTATCTTATTCCATCTTTTTATGTTATTTCTAATCCTTACCAGGACCACATAGTTTCAACCATGGTAACTGTAAAATATGTCTTAATGTTTGGTAGAACATCTTTTTCTTGCCTCATTCTTCTTTAAAAAAATATATATTCTTGGCAATTCTCACCCTTTCATTTCCAGACAAACTTTTGTTTTGTTTTGTTTTGTTTTGCGACAGGGTCTTGCTATGTAGCCCAGCTGACCTTGAACTCACAGTGATTATCCTGCCTTAGCCTCTTAAGTGCTGGGATTACAGGTGTGAGCTACCATGGCTGGCCACCAGACAAACTTTGAAATCAAACTTTTTTCATTTGGAGTTAGAATTGTTTGCCTACACATCAACTCATGAAAATGTTTTTACTTCGCACCTGTTTTCTCAACCTCCAACACTTTCCTTTCAAACTTACACTCCAACAAGACTAGCCACTGCTCTTCCATGAAGGCACACTCTGCCCTCACATCACTGTGTGCTGTGTCCTGGAGCTTGGCCCCTGGCTGGTCCACTGGGGACTTTTGTTATTCTCGCAGCTCAAAACGCCATTTCTCTGTGAAGTCCTTTCTGATGCTTCTGAACAGATGTGGGTGGGGATGGGGTGCTACACCTATCAAAAATAACCACCATATTATTTTGCATTGGTTTACAAGTCTCCACACTATGGTAAGCAATCTGAGGACAAGGACTATGTCCTTTCAATTTTTAATTCCCATAACCTACTAATCTTGCTTGGGCTCAAGGTGTTCACTCAGCCAAAGTGTATTTCATCAAAGAATTTAAGTCAAATAACACTGGAAAAGTTGGCCATGGCAGGCCTTGAACACGGGTACCTGTGGTCTTTGAGCTGGCGAGGGCTAGGACCCAGCTGTACTGTGTTCATTTAATGTGCAAATGATGTGATAAGCGAATTGGAATGGGAAATGACAGAGAGCCCGGGAACTAGTTGTAAGGCTATTACAAGAGTTCAAGGCAGACAGAGAAGAGGCCTAAATCAGGATAATAACAGAGTTAGGGCTTAGAAAAGAGGGGATAATGGATAATGCAGGCTTAGAACTATTGGGAGATTGATGGTAGGTGGGCAGAGTTAATAGTGTGACCGGGAACCTAACAGGATTTATTTTCATAGACTTTTCAATACCTGTGTTTTGTATCATTCATAAACATTAAATGATTGATTATAGTGTCAGCAGTGATGGTTCTAAAACTACCTGATTTACCTCAGTCAAGTCAATTAACTTCTTTGTAACTGTCTCTTCATCTGTAAAATTGCCATCACAATGGTACCTCCCTTGGGAGGGTTGTGATGAGAGTTAAATGAGTTAATACTTGGACCATGCTTAGAGTAATGCCTTACGCATAATAGGGGCTCAATAAAATTGTTGCTATTCTAAAGATCATGATTCATACATTTCCATCCAGAGAAACACCTATTTATCTTGCCCCTAAGGTAACTCCCTACTTGTGAGAAAAAGAGACCAACCATCTATGGAGCCTTGTATAGGGCAACTTATAGAAAGGCTTTTTGAAGGCACAAATCTATTCCATGCACACATGCCTGCAACAGGAAGACAGACAGTCTTCTCCCCACCAAGTCAGGTTGGTCCAATGCTATTATCACCTCGTTCTGTTTAGTGGTGTAACTAGTAAAATTCAGACTCTCTATTTCCTTTGAGAGGCAGAGGGGAAGTGGGATCATGTAGGTGGAGAAGTGGGAAGAGGCCACCTAGGAGAGCCCACCTATGCCCCAGGAACAGGACAGAATGTCACTTTCTCATATGGCCCTAGGGTAGGTGAGTTTTGCTACCTCCGTCATCCACAGGGAGGATGTGAGTTGGAGAGGAAGGAATTGGAGGTTGGTGCTGTTTTGTTCTTAAACTCAGAGACAGATTCTGGAGGAATCGTAAAGCCCTTGTTAGCTGGAAATTGCTACTGCTGGCATATTTTAACCGCAGGGTTCAGGTCATAGGCATTTCATCCTGCTTTATAGAGTCTATGGGTTGTAGTGCAGTTATTGGCTTTATTTCACCCATTCTTATCATTCCTTTTCTTCTTTCCTTTCTTTATCCCTCCCTGTCTCCCTCCTTCCCTCTCTCCTTCTCTGTCTCTCTCTCCCCTACAACTCCTGAGCTCAACTGATCCACTTTCCTCAGCCTCCAGGGTGGCTGGCACTACAAGGCATGTACTACCATGCCTGAATTCTTACCACTGGTTGGCCATCTTTCCCATAAGGAAAGTGAGATGTGCCAACATGCTTATTATAGCTTTTATTGTCTTGTGAGAAGAAAGTAAAATATACTAGAGTGTCTGTTATAGATGGCACCACTTGCTCATACTGGGCATACCATGGGCTTTATTATGATTCTGTCTTTTTACCCAGAGTGAGGGCGAGAGGTGCCACCAATCTACGCCAGTGCTTCTGTGGGTCTTTGTGAATGGAAGGTAAAGTACAATGTCCAATGCCAAGTCCTTTGAACTATTCTGGAACTCTCCATCTCCACCCAATCAGCCCTGGCCTTTTGCCTTGCCTGTCTCAGTCTTTCAGGATAGGTCTCTGACTTTAAGGTCTCTTGAACATTGCCATGTTCACGAAGGGTCACATTAACAGTTAATGTCTTTGTTCTGGAACAAGGTCTCCACTGTGCCTCTCTGGGTGAAAACAAAATCCCCAGACAGAGTCGACTTCCAGAAAAGACTCCCTGGCTAAGTTAGCCAACAGACTCCAGAGCTAATCAGAACCAGATGTGAGTTCTTTCACTTAAATATATTACAGGTCACAGATTTATTTTTTGAAAGCACCTATAATAACAATTAAAGTCATAAAATGTGTTTTCCCTAGACATTTTCTCCTAGTCAACCAAGCAGTATAGTCTGATAAGTTGGGGCAAACCTATGCCAAAATCAACATATTTGCTTTGTTAGAAATCTGTAGAATGTGTCTGTCTGCAGAGGTGTGCTCCAGTTAGGCCAAGAACAGCTGCCAACATACAAACAGTTTCCTAAAATATCCCGAGCAAGCAGGCACGATAAGCAGACTTCATAGATCTGTGGCTGAGAGGTGGAGAGAGAAAAGCCCGGGGGAGAGGAATAGAATGAGTGGCATTAAGAATAATTCGTGTAATTTGGCAGATATTTCCTGTGTTTAAAAAATGGAGTCCACAAAGAGGTTAGCAATTGCCCACAGCTTTCCCCACAGCAGCGTCACTGCCAGTGTTCAACGTTTAACCCTGGGTTGATAGCCATCTCTGGGAAGGGCACCTAGCAAATCCACAGAGCATCCTTTCATCTAACATCTCTTCCCAAGACAAATCATTTTTCTGACAAGGTGCTGAGACTTACGAAGATCTGGTCCTCTGTCCCCAAACAGAGCCCTCTGCCAGGCGCTGCAATTGCCTGTCCGTATCTGGTCCCAGCTCCATGGAAAGTGACCTGGCTTCCAACGCTTAATGCTAGCAGGCAGGGCCCTCCCTGTCCTGATGAGCTCCCTCTAGCTGCAGGGCTTGTCCCTTTCCTTGCTGGTACCTTTTTCCCATTCCAGTGAATCTCCTGCTTTCTTACACCAGGCTCCCTTGTTTAGAGTTAGAGCCCCCTCGTTTAGTATTTGGTTCTCCCATTCATTTTGGGAATTCTTCTGGACACTGATTGTCTTGGACATCCAGTTTCCATTCTTCCTTTTACCCACTTCCATTTGGGGAAATGTTCCTTCCTACCCTTAGTCCTATGTCCTACTGGGATTGATAAAGCCCTCCACCACCACCGCAGTTAACCCGAGAGGTGTGTGCCAGATATAAGAAGAATGATGAATTCAGTGAAAGCCCAGTATCAGCAGAGGTTTTAGACTTCAGGTTTTTTCTTTTTAAAAATCAGTTAAAGAGTTGGTACATTCACACTACACCCCAAATTATATGACATTATATAGTAATAAAATAGGAAGTTTAGTCTATAAATTAAAAATTTAATAAAGAACAAGGCATTTACATAGGCTCAGAGTGCCTCTATCTAATATTCATTGGCTACAAAGGGCGAAAAGAAATTCTAACAGTATGGAATACTGGTAGACAACGTATTAATTAGGTGACTAATGTGAATGTTACCTGTAATGGTTGTCCCCAAATTGCGTACTGCCTGAGAGACACAATGAGAAGACATATAGCACTTCCTTGAGGTTTCTGCCAGAGATTCATCACCTGAATCTAATTGTGAGGAAAATTAGACACACTCAAATTTAAAAACTTCGTATAAGTTTTTGGTTTTGTTTTTTGTTTTCTTTTAAGACAGGGTATCCCCATGTAGTTCAGGCTGGCCTTGAGCTCACAGCAATCTTGCTTCCATCTCTTGAGTGCTGGGATTACAGGTGTGCACCACCATGCCTGGCAAAAAGCCTCATATGAGATTATTGGTCTGTCATCTTCATGGTCAGGAAGGCTGAGGAAAGACTGAGAGACTGGTCCACATGGAAAGAGACTAAAGATGATCTGTGCTCATGAACTGGGTCATCTCACCATGTAGGATACTGCTGGGATACTTGGTGAAACTTGGATGCTGGAAATGCATGAGTTAATTTTTTGGGTCTTTTTGATATCTGTTTATGTCAGAGAGTGTCCTTGTAGGAACTGCACGCTAAAGTTTTCCGAGGTGAAGGGCATCATACCAATATAGGCTCTCAAATGGTCCAGGAGAAAAAGATCTTTTTACCATATTTAAAGCTCTTGTGTGAATTAGGCATTACTTTAAAATTTTAAAAACTTATCTAGTAAAAATGTTTCCCTCTAATCCATATGATAAAAGTGGATTATCTATCTCACCTGCATAGGTCTTTTCCAAATGACAGGTAACCAGGTCTTTTCTTGAGAATGCACACAACTTTTGCAGGCACTTTTTTTTTTTTCTTAAATAATTTCTTGTAGCACTGGGATTGAACCCAGAACCATGTGTATGCTAGGCAAGCGCTCTACTACTGAGCTACACCCCAGGCCCAGGAGGTATGTGTTCAGTGTAGGGAGCTCTCCATCACAACATGCTTCAGGTTCTTGGAACCTTGCCAAGGCTCCAGGTGCAAACTACAAGGTACTCATTTCTGGGTACCTTGTTCCTTATTCCGTAGCTCTGGGGGATTCCTATGCTGGAGGTGTGGAATATGGATCCCATGTCTAATTTTATCTAGGTCAGCAACTGACACTCTGAGTTCAACTTTTTTTCTCTGGTCTGTCAAGTCACATGAGTTTGTAAAAATAAAAAGGAGTCTACCATATAGCATGGTGACTGTAGTTAGTGACCATGTACCATATACCTAAACTGCTGAGACAGCAGATCTCTAACAAGTACAGGGGTGCGGAGGAATTATGTTTAATGTTCTATAGCACAGAGGGATAATTATGGCTGATAATAATTAATTGAATATTTCAAATAGTTAGTATATAGTATTTGAATGTTTCTGGTACAAAGGTATACAAGTACCCTAGTATAATCATTACCTATATGTATTGAAATGTCACATTGTATCCTGGGAATATATATAACCACTTGTGTCATTTAAAAACAAAACTTTTTTTTTGAAAAAAGAGAAGAGATCTTAAATGTTCTTATCACATTTGACAAGAAAAAGAAATTCTATGAGGTGATGGATATGTTTATTAGCTTGATTGTGGTTATCATTTCCCAAGGTATACATATGTCAAAACACACAGGGAATATCACAAATATACAAATTCCATTTGTTAATTATCCTTCAAGAAAGCTAGAAACTTAAAAAAAGTAAAAGTGATTGCTCAAAGAGTTCATCTACCAAAGGCCATTAACTCATGAGCAAAATCTAGTATGTAAGATCTTCAAGTGGGGACATTTAGATAGTTTCTGAGTGTGCTATTTCAAAATATTCAAATTTCACAAACTTTATTTGATATGCCAGGTAATGTCAGACAAATGCAATCATGGATGACTTATGCTTTCACTCTCAGTTAAGATAGTGATACAGAGGGAAATTGTGACCATGAGGAAGAAAAGAGAGTGGGGAGAAAATTTCATGACAGTGTGGGTGCTGGGGACCCTGCTGGGACTCTTGACACCCGCCCCCTTTCCTTTCTATTGAATCCAGCTTCATGCTGAGCTACATCCCCAGACCTTTTAAGTTTTGTGACAGGGTCTCACTAAGTCACTAATTTGCCTGGGCTAACCTCGAACTTGACATTGTCTTGCCTCAGCCTCCCAGAGGGCTGAGATTACAGGTGTGCTCCCCCAGGCCCAGCTTCCACCTCACGTCCTGTACCCTAACCTGGGGAGTGGAGAGGCAGACATTTTTCCTTCAGGACTGAATTGCAGATGCTGGTAGAACTCATTTGATTTCATTCACTATAATTCCTTATCTACTCTTTTTTTTTTTTTTTTTGGTACGGGGAATCCAACTCACGACCTCAGACTTGCCAGGCAAACGCTTGTCTCTGAGCTATATACCCAGCCTTCTTTATCTACTCTTAAGTGAAGAGCTAAATTCTTGTTCCCCACTATGAATTTTTAATTTTCTTTTTGTAGTGCTGAGAATCAAATCCAAGGCTTTGTCCGCGCGAGTCAGGCATTGTATCACTGAGATATGTTTTTGGTATGTTTACTTAATATTGAAAAATTCCTCTCAGGAGCTTCCTGTTATTTTTTTCAGTCAATAGTTACTCCCTGTGGCTCTGACCCGGTCCCCGGTTCCACCCACTGCCTTTACTGGATACTTCTATCAGTTCATAGTGCTGTCACTCCCTGGCTTAGAATGAACTTGGCCTATCGTAGGTCTTAGTCCTTGGAAAAGTAGTGCCTCTTGTTCAATTATGCATTGAACAAATACATTCCAAAGACCCACTGTGTACCTGGCATCACCTGAGGCTGAGTTGAACGGGGTGACATGTTGGTACCCTTGCCCATCTGAGCCTGCTCCATAGTATGGGGAATAAAGATTCACACTACATGTTCAAATATAGTCATGTGGCACCCAAGGACCTTAGGGTCAACAACAGACTTCATCTAGGACTGTGACCCCCTAAGATTATAATGGAGCTGAACAATTCCCATCCAGTGGTAACACGGCAGTCATTGTGCAATTCATTACGCACCCCTTGGTGGTGATAGCCATGTAAACAAACCTGTGCTGCCACGCCTAGAAAGGTATAACAGATACAATTATGTACAGTATATATCTTCATAATGGTAATAAATGACTTTGTAACCAGTTTATCTACTATATTATAGCTTTTGCTATAGTTTTAATATGTGCTCTTTCTGCTTATAAAAGAGTTTCCTATAAAACAATATCAAGGTGATATCTACACTGGCCTCACCCATCTCAGGTTTACTTCCGCTCTTGATCACATCAAGAGGCTGTTTGTGTGAGTGGCCTGTGCCATCTGGGTTTGTGTGCGTACGCTCTATGATGTTTGCCCAAATCGCCCCTCAGTGCATTTCTCAGCACGTATCCCGTCATTAGTGACACTGACTATATAATTACAATGGTGCTAAGTGCCAAGAAGTAGATTTCCTGGGAGCCATGACCAGATCTGTCATTTCAGAGATTCCTGACTTAGCTTGAAGCAATGAATGTGAGGGGTGAGAGTAAAACTGGAGAAGAGGAGGTGGTAAGAGAGGGAGAGAAAAGTGCAAACACCTCCAGGAAGGAAGATTTTGCCTGCTTTTCTTGAACGGAGAGCACTCAGACCGAAGAGCCAAGTGGGATGCACACATCGTCAGGCATTAGGAAAATGCAAACTCACACAACAATGAGGTAGCTCACTAGGATGACTATAATCAAGGACGCAACACTTAGTGTCGGTGAGGGTGCCAAAAAACCAAAACCATCAGTTACTGCTGGTGAGAATTTAAATGATGCAGCCACTTTAGAAAACAGCGCAGCAGCAGTTTACAGCTACACGCTGCCTAACCACATTTCAGTCAATGATGGTGGTCCCTGTGAAGTTATATCACCTGGTGACATCATAACCACCCTGGTTTGTAGAAATACATTTTGTGTTATTCACAAAATGAAATCCTTTAGTGAGGCCTTTATCAGAATGGATAGCTGCTGTTTAGTGATATGTGGCTGTATTTTGGTACTTATTTTTTTTTTTTTTTTTGGAACTGGGACTCAAACTCAGGACCTTGTACTTGCCAGGCAGGCACTTGTACCACTGAGCTATATATTCCCAGCCCATATGTGGCCATATTTTAAGATGGACTTAACATGGCCTAACAATTCCTATACTATATAGGTAGCCAAAGAAATTAAAATATATGTCTGTACAGAGATTTGTAGCAAAAGCTCATAGCAACGTTTTTCATAAATAGTCCCAAGTTGGAAACAACCGAGAGCCCAGCTAAAAAGTTGGAAACCCACACAGTGAATACTATCCAGTAATAGTATGGACACTACATCTCAGTATGAAGTACTGACGCATTCCACAGCACAGATGAACCTCAAAAATGCTGCTCTTAAACATAAGAAGTCAGACACAAAAGACCACATATTATATGATCTTATGCATGTTAAATTTTTTAAAAAGACAAAACCTTAGACCGAAAGCAGATCAGTAGTTGCCTGAGGCATAAGGTAGCAGCAAGGACTGATTACAAATGGGCCCAAAAGAAATGTTTAGAGTGACTGAAATATTCGGAAACTGGATTCCAGTGATAATGGTTGCACAACTATAAATTTACCAAAACTTGTCTAGCTATATCTTAAAATGGGTAAATTCTCTAGTGGGTAAATTATACCATTGAAAAGGAATGTTTAAAGAGAACAGAGGGTCAGGATGTAGCTTAGTGATAGAGTGCTTGTTTAACTTGTGCAAGGGCCTGGGTTCCACCCTCAGCAGTGCAATAGAGAAAAAAGAAAGGAAGGAGAGAAGAAAAGAAGGAAGGGAGGAAGGAAGGAGGAAAGGAAGTAAAGAAGAAAGCAATGAAGGAAGGAAGGAAAAGAAAAAAGTGTCGTTCCGGGTAGGACATACACTAGGAGGTTGAGGGCAGCTTTAAAGATAAAGAACCATCTAAGAAATCTTGGAGTGCCTCCACTTCTGGTTTGTTCCTTGGATTTTAATATCCAGAAATCAAATCCCGCTTAAAAAAATAAACACAAAACCACATCTCCACAGTTAAAGCCAGAGCACTGCTTTGACTTGGCTGGCACTCTGACAGGAGGGATCCGCCACAGTCAGCAAATGCATTCGGCTTCTGTGGACGCCACAGTTTCTTTGAGAACCTTGGAAGGGTACCTGCTTTACAGTTGAGTGTTGAAGGGTCAGTTGGGCTGAATTTTCTTTTATAAAACTATCAGCCTTAAATGTAAATGGAAATGACCATTTCTAGAGACAAAAAATTGCTCCCAATTGTTAGATGACAGTCACCATTTTCCCCACCTCAAAGTTCAGAATTTATAAGGCCTCTTCTCCATCTCTTTCACACCGGTATTTCTCACCCCACTTCGCCAAGGGAAGGCATCAGTGCGTGTATCCTAAGTACCTGGGGATAAAGTTTTGGAACATCTTCATTTTTATGTTCCCTTTTACAATTCACCTGATTCATCTCTCTAATGTCTTTCTCTATTTTTGGTAGGGTGCTTTTTCTCTCCAGGGTTCATTCATGGCTGGGTTGCCTTTCACAATTATGGGCCCTGGACCAAGAGTACAAATGATCTATTGCTCCAGTGCTAAATATTTAGAATTTCTAAGTGAAAACGTTAAACTGCTAAATAAAGTCTGCTCTTGTCTTTTACCTTGACATTTACCTTCACAACAGCCTGGAAGGCCAGGTTTAAACCTAGAATTATTGTGCTTCTGGCAATATCATGGTAGAATATGGATGCACAGAGACCCAGCCTCAGGTCATCCTTTTCTTCTCCCCAGCTCCATTCCACACCACTAGGGACCTGGTATGCACAACAAAGGACACCCTAGCCCATATCATGTCTAATCTCCATCCTTTCAGGCTTATCCCCCATAGCTATCCTGAGGTCTAAGGGTATGTGCCATTCTGGTGCAAGATCCACTCATAGGATGAAACCAAAGAAAGGCCTATGGAGGCTCTGAAAATAGGCTTGACGCTATTTAGGCAGGGAATTGCGGGGGGCAGGTGCTGGTGTTGGGAAGTGTGGTCTCAAGAGAGGAGGGACACCAGATATAGACATGTCACCTTGGCCCAGAAAAGCCCTTTATTGTTTGGGGGCAGCAGGAGGAGCAGGGCTTATGGGAGTGGGGCCCTGTTACGCAGGTCCCAGGGCAGTACTGATTGTCTTGATAAACTGCATTACTAGATTTCTTGATATTCATTCATCCTTGTGATTCTGGAATAAAGCCTGCTTAGTCATGGTTTTTATATACTGCTGGATTCCATTTGCTAATGTTCTACATAGGAATTTTCCATCCATATTTATAAGTGAAATTGATCTCTAGCCTTTTTTATTTGCACTCATGTTGTAGGGTTTCAATATCAGGCTTATGCTAGTTTTGTAAATTGAATTGGGAAGCATTCCATCGTTTTCTGTGTTCTGTAACAGTTATTTTGTTCCTTTTAATACATGTTTTTAATACATGAAGCATTTATAAAAACATTCTCATAAAAAATTCAAACTGCAGAAAAAGCAACAATTCGCCTTGATTAACCCCTTCACATTCTAATCCCCTGCCTAGAAACGAGCACATCTGCTACAGGCTCTTGCAGGAGGGTTCATTTCCATACATACACGTATGTGTATATAGTTTGGTACTTTTTTTTTACATAAATGAGAGTAAATCTACATATGAAATTTCAAAATGTTATGTTTTGTAAAAATATAAATTTGTGTTTTGGAGGACACAGCTATGGTAATACATATTGGAACTATTGCATCCTTTCAAAATATTACATAATATTCCATAGAATGGATGCTTTTATTTAAAACTATTTCCCATTTCAGGATATTTGAATGAGTTCCATTTTTTTCTTCTTGAATTAATTTTGTTTATGATACTATTTAGACTTCATTATCCAAGTCATATTTTAATGAGTCAAGTTTATGCATTTTTCTTTTATGTTTTTTCAATGTAAATCTTTTTATTACCTATTTAACCTATCTCTATGAACAAGACATTTATTATACTCGCTCATAAAGGATATCTTTTCAAATTTATATTCTTTACTTATCAAACATTTATTTAAAATAAGTTTTTTAAAACTGTAGTGGAATTTGGCTTTTTAAAATATGCCTCATAAGGGATTTGTCCCATGTGCTGAATGTAGCAAAGCATTTTAACTTATACAGCTTATTTTTCATTTTGGTGTTCCTTATTTTCAGAAGTAGACTCATAAAGGATGACACTGATCTGCAGCACTAAGTGGAATCCATCCTCAAGGTGGGAAGCTCAGAGCACAGAGTAAAAGGAGTCCCCTGTCCCATAGGAAAACAGAGTCCCATTCTGAGCGTGGCTCCGATTCTACCACCTCTTACTCCTGCCAGTGATTTGGATGTCCCAGGTAGGTTTGTGTGGGAGGATAGGGGTTAAAAACACTGGCTGAGTCTTGGACTTGAACTCTGTTACATTTTTATAGTCAGTGTTTTTGTCTCCCTAAACTTTCAAATCTGTAACTTGGGTCTCTTCTTTCTTTCTCAATAACAGTGTCTCAGTCTAAGTCATACCAGTTAAAATTAGTGCTTGGTACTCAGTATATGTCTCCTCCT
The DNA here is from genome assembly GCF_000276665.1 of Chinchilla lanigera. NCBI lineage: Eukaryota > Metazoa > Chordata > Mammalia > Rodentia > Chinchillidae > Chinchilla > Chinchilla lanigera. The sequence continues at coordinate 8,249,430 of NW_004955467.1, read as the reverse complement.
CCTCTTCTCTTCCTCCTCCTCTTCATCCTTCTCCTCTCTTTCTTCTCCTCCTTCCCTTCTTCCTTCTCCTCTTATCTTACTTGCCGCTCTTTCTGCTTCTCTACTTCTTTTTCTGCCTCCTCCTTTATAATATTCTTCCTAGATGATCAATAGATTTGAGAAAAGTCCAACAACAAAGCTCAGTAATTCTCAACCTAGGGATGCACATCAGAATCACTTGGGCAGTTAAAAAAGAAACCACTCTGAGGCTCCATCATGGATGTGAGGAATCAGAATGACCAGGCAAAGGGCCAAGCACTCTGAAATGTTCCAAGTCCTCCCAGGCGAATCTGATGTGCACTCTTGAACTTTAACATAGACCCTATCTTTGAAGAACACTTGAATGACCCCACGTGGCTATACTCACATTATTTCTTCCACAAATAAATGCCATGAAATACATGGAGCAAGAGAGTGGAAACTGTTACAAATGACAAGACCCGAGACACATCAACCAAAGGCAAGGTGTGAACCTTGTTTGGATGCCGCTTTGAGTAGACCAAAAATAGGCATTTTTGAGACAGGGAAAACTGAACACACATTATTTGATATTAAGGAATTATTTGTGTTGGCTGTGATACCAGTATGACGGCTGTGTTAAAAAACAAAGTCCTTATCTACTAGAGATAAATGCTGATGTATTTATGGTGAAGTAATATATCTGAAATTTGCTTTTAAGTGTTCCAAAAAAAGGAAAAGGCATGTGGGAGGAAAGATGATGCCAGAACAACAGTGCTGACAACTTAAAACTGAGTGATAGGCAGGAGGGCTCCTATTTTCCTCGCCTTTGTATAAATTTGGAAATTACAGCAAAAATGTCTCAGAAGAATGACACAGTCTTTAAGGAGCTGAAGACCCCAGCTCCTCCCTGACCCAGCCTCCCTGGGCCCCTGTGTGCACTTCCCCCGGGTGGCCGTCTGTCTCCTTTGGGGTGTATCTGATGGGATCAGGAATCATTACACAGCTTTTCCTGTGGTTTCCTTATCTGCTTTCTTCCCCAGGGAGGGAAATGGAGCGCCAACTCCCGTAGAGAGGCTCTCTGCTGCGTATCTTTCACATCCTCTGTAATATAATGACACAGGTGTAGGGAACAAGCAGGGCCACTCACCCACCTTCTAACCCAGCTCAGATCTCTCCATCAGCACCATACTGAGCTGCAGGGACAGCTATGTGAATTCCAAAGTCTGAGCCACAAACACCTCTTAAGAAGAGGGAAATGTGGCCATTAAGTGCAGCAAGGGGGAAAAAAGGCAAGGTTTTCTCTCAATCAAATCATCAAGAAGAAGAGCAAGAATTATTCAAATCTGGCCTGAGTAAGTTAGAAGCCAGGTGCGGTGGCACATGCTGTAATCCCAGCATTCCGGAGGCTGGGACAGAAGGATTGCTGTGAGTTTGAGGCCAGCTTGGGCTAATAGTGAGTTCGAGGAGAGCTTGATCTGTATAGTAAGACCCTGTCTGCAGCAAACAAAGAAACAAACACAAACAAAAAACCCCAGAAATCATAACCAAACAAACAAGGTCAGTAGGAACGGGTTTCTCTCTACTTTGGTTTATAAAGTTATTGCCTTTCAAAGTCAGTTTTCTTCACTCTTAAATTGAGTCGAATATATTTTAATAAAGATGAGAGGAAAGGAATAATATATTGAATATAATTTTATAATGCATAATCACACTTTTGTTTTCATACATTATTTTATATTACATATTTATAATGTATTTTATGCTTCATATTATAGAATGATAAGTTAACAGTTACCCACGCTCCAACCGCAGGCAGCCTGCTCAACAATATGATAAAAATCCTATTGGTGGCAACCTCCCCTAGCTTCAGGCAAAGCACCTCTGTAGAAATCAACAGTCTCTTGAACTTTAATCTCTCAAGTCCAAGTTCCATTAAGTGCTGTCAACAAAGAACACAAAACACACCCGGAGACAGAACCATTTCCCTTCGCTCTTTCACCTGGCCTCTTGCCTTCCCCTGGACTTGCCAGTTCCTCGTCCCATGTCCCCAGCTTCTGATTCAGGCGGCCGCTCCCTCAGGATGCTCAAATCACCCCCTCCCTTTCACCTTGTCTTTGGACCAGTTGCTATTTTGTGGTCTTATTAAATGAAGGGGCAAGCTTTGAAGCCCACTCCTGGCTGCCCATAACATAGGCCAGGGGAAACGCGACACTGCTTTTTGTGCTAAAGTCAAGGCGAGCAGCAAGGGCATTTCTCTGTATAAATCAAAGTGTCCTTCCTGAGCCTGTCTTGCCAGGTTTGGCCTTGGCACACCAGAAAAAGACAAGCAGCGCTAAGTCCCTTCATAGCTGACTGATGTCTAAGGAAGGCCATGGTGTTGCTTAGGCATATAAGCTCTGGGATTCCACAAGCTTTGTTTTCCTGCTTCCCCATGTAGCAGCTTGTTGTGGGGTGGTTTGGCCAAGTGATTCAGCTCCTCTGAACCACAGTTTTCTCAACTTTAAAATGGGCAGAGGTGCCAGATATGTGGTACATGCCTGTAATTGCAGCACTTGGGAAGCTGAGGCAGGAGGGTTGCCATGAGTTCAAGGCCAGCCTGGGCTATATAGTGAGTTTAAAGCCAGCCTGAACTACATAGTGAGACCCTGTCTCAAAAAATAAAATACAATAGGCAAAGGAATAGAACTTAATGAAATAACACATCTCTAGCAGCCAACATGGTATGGTGCAGAGATGGTTCAATAGTTATTATTCTTATGTAAATACTATCTAATAATTACTATTATGTAAATGATCTTATTTAGCCTTTATCAAACTTCTCTACCTTCTGATTTTGTGGCTACAGAAACAAGGGATTTAAGAAATTAGGAGCATGAATAGGGGGACATTGCTTACGCAGGGCAGAGCCAAGCAAGAATCAGGATTCCAACTCCCAGGTTATGGCTCATCCTCACTGGCCAAGAAGACCCTTTAAGTCCCTGGTCAGTGGGTTTGCCTGGGGGCTTGAGGCTATCCCAGGTTGGGGAATCAGAAGCTGGTGAGCTCAGGCTAGTTGCCCCAGAAAAAGCCAGCCTGGTTTGCAGCTGCATATACACCTGAATCACCTGGGAAGCTGGAGGGAATAGATACGTAATTGTTCCTTGGTATCCATGGAGGATGTTTCCAGGCCTCCAGTGGATACCAAAACCCACAGATGCTCAGGTCTATTACGGAAAATGGCATAGTATTTGCATAGCACCTATTCATATTCTCCTGTAGACTTTATTTTTATTTTTATTTTATTTTTTTTGAGACAGGTTCTTTCTATGCAGTTCAGGTTGCCCTTGAACTCACTTAGGTAGCCTGGGCTGGCCTCAAATTTTCAGGGATCCTCCAGCCTTAGCCTCCAAAGTGCTGAGATTATAGGTATGTGCACCACACCTGGCCTCTCCTGTAGACTTTAAATCATCTCGCGATTACTTATAACTAATACAATATAAATGTTATGTAAATAATTGCTATACGGTTTTGCTTAGGGAATGAGAGGGAAAAACATTTTGTATTCATTCAGTGCAGACACAACCCCCACTGTCCGAACGATGTAGTACAGGTAGGTGAACAGTGCTCAGACCCCAAGTGCTGGAGAGCTGGCGGCTGACGAAGTGGTGGGTTACGGTGGGCTGTGCCCCCCCACCCCCCTGTCCCTTCCTTTTACTAGATTCAGCCTAGTTCTTGCTCCTCATGCACCAAATTCAGGTTTTGCTTTTTGGAATATTCTGGACTTTTTTGGGAAGTATTTTTGGTGGGTTGAATTCATGGATGCAAAACCCAGAGATATGGAGAGCCAACTGCGTGCAGTTATGTCGTATCATATACCTGAAAATACCCCAGACACTAATGGTTCTAATAGCAGTATCCCCCTTCCCGAGTATTGGGGTTTGAACCCAAAGGGTGCTGAACTACATGCTCAGAACTTTTTCTTTTTCTTTCTTTCTTTCTTTCTTTTTTTTTTTTTGAGACAGGGTCCTACTAAGTTGCCCAGGTTGGCCTTGAAATTGTAATCCTCCTGCCTCGGCCTCCTGAGTAGGTGGGATCACTGGCATGTGTTACCATGCCCAGTTGATACCAGTAATTTTAAAGAATTCCCTGTTGTTGCTCATGTGTAGCAGGGTTAGGCCCCTCTGTGCTAGAGGCCCAGGGGAATGCAATGCCAAAAGAACTAGATCTATTATTTGGAGCGAAGTATAAGCCATATTTTAGGTAAAGTGTGTGGTCTCTGAGGATGGCTCCAGGACACTGCGCGAGAGGCCAGTGTCTTTCTTTGCTCTTGACATCCAAAGCTCCACTGCTGCCATGAGTGTCCCTAAGCTTGCCTTCTCAGGAGCTGGGCTAAAGCCTGTCCCATCTGGGAAGTCAACAGTATTCCCTCTGATCTGTAAATCTGAAGCACTGAAGGTCCAAGGCAGAAATCCTGACTGCGTCACGCTGCAGCTGGAAAAATGAAAACCTTCCAGTGGATGGGAAATGGCCCAGGGAGTCAAAGGATTGGTTTTTGGAGGGCTTCTGGGGATCCCTAGTATTTATTAGGATCTTTTAGTCTCTCAAGGGTTAGCTTCCTGTATCGCCACGTTTGTCACCTTCAGTCAGGTCCTGCTGCACCCTGGGAAGGCTGAGGCAGCATGCCCTGCGAGGTGAGGCCAGTATGGAAGGGTGACCCTCCAACCACTGGCAAGGAAAGGTTCTGGAAACTGGGGCATCTTGTCGGCCATGCTTCTCTGCGTCCTGCTCAGCTTCAGGGATCCTCTGCACCTGGCCAACTTCACCTGCGCTAGAAAGGTGCAAGGAGAAAGGAGAGTTAAGGAGGGCCCTGGAAGTGGGGTGGGACTGAGGGGTCACAGGGAGGAAGAGCGGGGGAGAAGGAGGCCAGGGAATCAAGAGAGGGCCAGCAGATCTCTTCCCCCGCATTCCTCCCAGATTTTTTTACCGTTCCCTTGGTTGTAGAAGAATAGCAATTAGCAAATTCAGTAAAAAGAGCCAGAAATGGAGATTGTTTGCACATTTGGGGGCCAAGATGCATTAGCGAAGGAATGTGACCAGAACTATATATAACCCCTCTCTTGGCCCACCCACCTGTCCGGCCGGGTGAGCGATGGTCTGTTTGTTCTGGGCTGGTATGTAGTTCATTTCAGTCTGGGAGCCCACCATCTGGACCCGAGCCTCGCTGCCAGTAGCTCTCGGTGACCATATATGGCAAAATGATATATGTGATAAAAAGAAGCCAAATTCTACAGTTGCGTCAGCCCCGGGAGCACGCAGCCTGCCCGCCTGGAAACCCCTCGCAGCCCCTCCACCGCTTAGTCGGGAAACCAAAGGCGCTCAGTGATTGGCTGAGCGATGGAGGTGGGGGCAGGGAGGGCGGGGCCCCTCTCTGCTCTCTAGGGCCTCCCCCCCACTCAGCCTGGGACTAACTTGAAGGCTTGTGTAGGGTGGGAGAGGGTTTAGTGAGGATCAGAGGTTAGAGTATGTTTGACCTTAGCCTTAAGCCAGAAAGATTAAAAATTGAGGGATAACTCGAATTCTTTCTAGACTACAGCGGCATACGTGTGTTTAGGGCTGAGTGGTGGGGTGGGTTACAGTCCCACCTGGGTTCTACCCACCTCCAGTTCCAAGGAGAAAATACCCCCACGGCTCCCAACATCTCTTCAGTTCCCTGGACCTTGGCCCAACAGGGCAGAAGGTCAGTCCACATAGTTTACCTGAGGGAAAAAATAAAATGTACGCACCCACACGCTCGTTCCCTCTGTATTTTCTTTTCTTCTACTCTGCCGCGCGGTCAAATCCAACCGCGCCTGCTTAGGGACCCGCAGAGATGGCCTCGCTGGACCCGGCTCTGTGCGATGCTGGGGAGCTGACCCGTGCATGCAGGATCCTGGCTCTCAGACAGCTGCCATCAGGGCGTCCAGCCAGACACAAGGGCTGGAGGAAGGCTCTGGGAGGAAGTGACACTTGAGCACTGGTTGTAGAGAGGAGCAGTGGCTAGCCCAGTGATGGGTGGGGCTCAGGGACAGAACCCCGAGCTGAAGAGAAGGGAAGACAGGAGCCAGAGCAAGGCGAGGCCTTACTAGAGGTGTTAAAGGTCTGGGCCTCTGCGCCCTCCCCTGCCTCCTCTCCCTCTCACCGCTGAGCCCACCCGCTTCGCTAGCAAGCCTGTGCACATGCCCACAGGCAGGTCAGGCAAGCTCAGAAATATGCAGAGATGCCTGCCGAATGCACATCACATAAGCTAGCTGGCCTAGCAGAGGGGAAGAAAAGAAGGCCGATGGTCTTCACAGAAGAACCAGGAAGGGAAGGCCAGCCTGGTTGAAAGACTTCTGCCGGGAAGGGGAGAGGGTAGTGGGAAGTGTGTGGGCGGGAAAGCCAAGGGGCTTGGGCAGGGCAGTGCTAGCAGGCACAGACAGGAGTGGAGACAGCTGGTCGGCCCAGCCTCCCCGGCGCCCGGCTTCCTTCAGTGTGTGTCTGCGTGTGTGCACGGGATCAGCACCCCTCTGCAACACAGGGCCCTCCCTGACGGCCACTGGGAATGCTGGCTCCTCCTTTAGCCCAGCTTCTCTGAGCGACTGCAGAGTCTGGGACTCTGGCTATAGGCGGCCCCTGAGAAAACGCTCTGATGTGACCTAAACGGGGAATAGAGGCTTTGTCTGGCTCTCCATAGTGTGCACACGCTGACCAGCTGTGTCCCCTGACACCTTGCAGGGATTCTGAGCCTATTCTGCAGGGGTGAGTGTCATTCAGTGATCTATGTCCACTGGGCAGTCAGAGGGAAGCATAAGACTTAAGGATTCAGTCAAAGCATTGCTTCCACAGGAACCCCTGCCTGGCTCCCCATAACTGGGCCCGGTACCCATCTACGTGCAGCACTGTATGCCTAGGACTGGTGAGGCACAAGGGCTGTCCCAACCCAGTCTCAGAAGCCACACATCATACCTTTCACTGTATTCTATTCAGAGCTACACTGGTGTAGTCTGGGAAGGGACACACAAGGACATGGAGCTAGGAGATGAGCACCCCCGCACACACCAGGCTAGGGATCCAACCTAGAGTCTTGCATAAGCCAGGCAAGTGCTGTCCAACTGAGCTGCATCCCAGCCCTAGGAGGGTAGGAGCTCTAAGTGCTTGGGCACAGGATGGCAGGCAGGGCTCTCTATTACACAAAATTCCCTCCATTACAAGAGATTTAAACATATCGTTTCAAGCTGAAGTATAGAAATTTATTGACGCCCCACATGTTAGTCAGTTTTCTGTCAGTAACACAAATACCTGGGATAATCACATTCTGGGGAGAAAAGGTTTGTTTTGGCACACAGTCTTAAAGATTTCAGTCCGTGATTAGTTGGACTCCATGCGCTGGGCCTGTGGCAGCACATCGTGGTCCATACTGGGTATTGAAACCAGGGGAGCTGTACTATTGAGCTACATCCCCAAGCCCTTTTAAAATTTTATTTTGAGACAGTCTTGCGGAGTATCGAGGCTGGCCATGAACTTGTGACCCTCCTGCCTCAGCCTCCAGAGAAGCTGGGACTACAGGAAGGTGTGTGCCACCACACCTGAGCCGATCCTCATTTTCCGTGGCTCCTCAGTTGTGGTAGATATAGGCGGCCAGTTTCTCCCTGAACTCCCCCAGGTTTCCACCTTTCTCTCTTTGGCTCCTCTGAGCTCATTCCTCTCAGGCTGGTGTTTACTGAGGGTTCTTCAAGGCTCACCCGGAGCTCCTGCTCTCCACTCCGCACTGTCCCAGCAGGCAGTCAGTTCCTCCTGCCATCCATCCAGGCTCTTGTGTTGCTGTATATACATCTGTGACTGCTGTGGCAATCGTTATTCATTCTCTTCTCCCTCCAAGAACGTGTTAGGATGCCCCCACCCCCTCGGGACATGGTCATGAATATGAGTGTAAGTGACATGTGTCACTCTGTCACTTCAGGACAGAAGCTTCCAGAGTCATTGTGCAGTCTGCCCTGTCCCTTTCGGTCTAATCACAGTGGAAGCAAGGGTTGAGCTTGACGTTTCATCAGCCTGGGCGCTGAGTGTTCGTGACAAGCAAAGACTTCCTTTCGATCTGTTGGGGACCTGTGGCATAATCACAAACCTTGGTGGATTAAAATATTGGGATTTGGGATTATTTGTTTATTTGTTTACTCATAATGTCTTTGCTGTGTTTTGGTATTTACTGCTAGCCTTATAAAATTGGAAAGTATTCCCACCTGCTTTATTTTGTGAAGGAACTCGGATAAAATTAATGTTATTTCTTCTTCAACTGCTTTATAGAATTCATCAGGGAAAATACCTGGGCTTGTGTGTGTGTGTGTGTGTGTGTGTGTGTGTGTGTGTGTGCACGTGTGTTACTGGATATGGAACCCAGGGCCTCCCACAGGCTAGGCAAGTGCTCTACCCCTGAGCTACATGACCAGCTCTTTTAAAATTTTATTTTGAGACAGGGTCTTGCCAAGTTGCCCAGACCAGGCTTGAACTTTGACCCTCCTGCCTCAGCCTCCCAAGCAGCTGGGAATACAAGTGTGTATCCACACCTGGAATTCTTTTTTTTAAGGAAATAGTTTTATTGAGGTATTATTGTCATAAAAATTGTATTTAAAGTGTACAACTTGACGTTTTGATATATTATAAGTCCTGTAACAATTACCACAATCCAGCTAATTAATGTATCTATCATTTTTTTTCTCTTTTATTTCTTTTTTTTTTTTTTTTTAATAAGGTATGACTATGTAGCCCAGGCTGGACTTGAGCTCACTATATAGTCCACACTGGGCTTGAACCTGTGATCCTCCTGCCTCAGCCTCTCAAATGCTGGAATTACAGGTGTATATCACCAGGTCTGGCAATGTATCATTCCTAAATAGACCCTCTGTGTGTGCGTGTATATGTGTGTGTGTGTGTTGAGAAGATTTAACTTAATATTTGTCTTTTTGGAGCTTGGGGTTTTCTTTATGGGAAGGAATAAGGAATTCAGTGTCCTTATTGGATAAAATTAGATTTTCAGGTTCCTCTTGTGTCAATTTGATACCTTATAGTTTATCAAACAATTTGTCCATTTTATCTGAGTTGTAAAATTTATTATTATAATGTTAAACATAATATTTAATGTCTGTAGGCTATAGTGATACCATTTCTTCCATTCCTTAAATGAATCTCTCTCTCCCTCCTTTCTCCCTCCTCCTCCCTCCCTCCCCTTGATCAATCTGGCTGGCTAGTTTACCCATTTCCATATATATATATATTTTTGCAGTACCAGGAATCAAACTCAGGACCTTGTGCTTGCCAGGCAGATGCTTGTGCCACTGAGCTGTATCCCCAGGC
>NW_004955467.1:8238815-8239927 GCF_000276665.1 Chinchilla lanigera | reverse complement strand
CTTTTGCCGCTGAGCTAAATCCCCAGCCCCAAAACTTTTTTCCTTTCTACTTACTTTAGCAAGTAAGTAGCTCTGAAGGAAGGAGGATCGGCTAGGAGGAGATTCAAACTTTAGTGCAACTCTGAGAAAGGCTCAGTCAAACCCATAGAACATTCCAGAGCAAAGACTATCCATTCGAAGAGCCTTGTGTTGGCAGAGATGACCACCCTGTGATGTCCCAGCTATGCTCAGGCATTGGCTCAGAGCTGCCTGGGGAGGGACATGGGTGTGACATGGTGGTGGACCTTAAAGTATGGTGGGGGAAACAGTCAAGCAAGACGGTCTCTTGAGGGTAGTTGTGACTAGTGCTTCTCTATAGCCTCACTGCACCTCCCTAACCAGATCATACACCAGATCAGTCCTGCTCCCTTTGATACTTATGCTCACAGGGCCATGTTCCTTTCAGAGAACTTACCTGGCTTATGGCTATACCACTCAAAAGTAGTATTTTTATCTAACATCTGTCTGTCCTTGAGCATAGAGTCAATGGACTTGCTCACCTTCTTATCTCCCAGGCACTGCCCCATGTGTTCGGTAAATGTTTGCTGGAAAAATGACAGAATGGCGGACTGAATGGTAACAAATCCAGTCTCTCTGGATTCTCTGGTTCAGATTCTCAAAATAGAATCTGAAGGCCCAGCTCGCTGTTTCCACACAGGTGGGGACGCCAGCAGACTGTCCCCCTGGAGCCTTATGCTGACCCCACCCAGTCATTTATGCTGGAGAGGACAGCTGTATGGCACAGATCTAGGTGTAACAATGGCTTTGTCTGGAAAAGTATTTCTGAACCCCCACAAAGTCTTTGGGTATCTTTTCCTTGTAAAGGGGATGGCACTTCACCTGACCAGCTACAATTGTGAGGAACAGTACAGACATCTATGAGTCCTCTTCCCAAGGGAGCTATATCCAGGAAGGGCTACAGGTCCTTATACCTGAGGCTGTATATAGCCCAAAACAATACCCCTTTACTGTCCCTCTACTCCTCCTCAGAAACCTGCTTCTAACCCTTCCTTCCTTCCTTCCTTCTTTCCTTCCTTCCTTCCTTCCTTCCTTCCTTCCTTCCTTCCTTCCTT
>NW_004955467.1:8177673-8238715 GCF_000276665.1 Chinchilla lanigera | reverse complement strand
TTCCTTCCTTCCTTCCTTCCTTCCTTCATTTCTCTCTGTCCCTCTCTCTTGGCACCAGGAATTGAACTCAGGGCCTTGCACTTGCTAGGCAGGTGCTACATTGCTGTACCACTGAGCTATATCCCTAGCCTTTTTTTTTGGAGACAGGATCACACTATATATATTTCAGGCTGTCCTTGAACTCACTATGTAGCCCAGGTCAGCCTTGATCTCATGGAAATCCTCCTGCCTCAGCTTCCAAAGTGCTGGAATTTTGGGTGTGAGCCACTAGGCCTAGACAGTTCCATTTTCTCTAATGTGTTTTAGCTGGGACAAAGGCAGCATCTCAGAGCTGGCAACTTCTGGAACTTGCTAATGTGGGTGGAAAATATAGCATAATGTTAAGGCCACAGGCTCTAGATTCACACTAGACCTAAGTTTGAATCCCAGCCCCTTCACTTCCAAGCTGTAGAGCTCTGGGCAAGTTGCCTAACCTCTGGGAGCCTGTTTTTGATTAGTGAAATAAATTTGCAAAATTGCAAAACCAAATAGGCTGTTGCACTAAGGCTTTTTGACTTTTTGAGACAGAGTCTCACTATACAATTCAGGCTGGCCTTGAACTCACTTTGTAGTGCAGGCTGGCCTCAAACTTGAAGCAGTCCTCCTGCATCAGCCTCCCTAGTGTTGGGATTACAGGCATGTGCCACCATGCCCAGAAGTTGCACTAAGGTTAAGCAGAGTGTCATGAGTAGTGGCTCAATGTTCGAGGCACATGCAGTCAAGAAACCCAGCTCTCCCCAAACTTACTTGGCGACTGGTTTGTGAACACAGCCCCACACAGGAGTCTGGTGTTCTGTGGAAAGTAATTTGGGAAGCACTGATATAAGACTTTTGCTTTTATCTTTAGATCACTGTGTACCTTCAATACTACTACAAATACGAGCCAGATGGCTTTGGCCCCTTGCCGAATCATTTTGAATTGAGTCTGAGAGGTTAGGTCTCTGGATTTCACTGACGGATGTTGGAACTTTCTAATGTGGACACACACAGAGGTGTTGTGGGTGACACTGTGTGGTGGCCCCGCTCTCATGGTAAAGGATGCCTCTTTCAGGAAAGACTCGTCATGATTATAGAGACATGGAATGCTTTAGGTGCACCTAAAGACAGAGTACATAGTTGTAGATGCCAGCTCACTCCATCTCTTCATTTGTAGATAGAAAATGAGTTCAACTGGGAAAATCAGGTGACTTTGCCCAAGGACACGAGAAGGGAGAGACACCGCCTACAAGCCAGAACCAGCTGCTGGACTCCACAGACTTTTTGGTTAGAGCTGAGCATACAAGGGACTGTCCAGTGGGGCCGGGGAGGATACTTGGCTGCTCCTGGCTTCTTCTCCTGACTCATCTATGTAGAAGGAGCTGAGGGGCAGGCTAATGGCTGAGGGTCAGGGGTTAATAGGCCTGTGTTTAGATGTTGGGCAGCTGGGCTGAGGCATACACCAAATATTGCTTCCTCGTCTTTCTGGTAACTCAAGAGCTGTAAAGGCAGGAGAGGAACTTGCAACAGATGGGAGGGAGACCAGAAAGAATTTGGAATGGGACCAAGGGGTCCATCTCATAGAAAATGAAGGGAAAAAGTGTTCTGCTTGGGATAGAACATTATTTACCAGAAAAGAACAGGGACAGGGTCTTTCCAGGTTAGACTTGCGGGCTCTGGCACATTTCTTGGCTGTGACAGATCATACCAAGCCACGTTTCTAAGACAACGAGGGAAGCAAATGGGAACAAGAACATTCATGGCGATAAGAGGTGGCTGTTACAGGCAGGGCCAACCCGACAAGTTGAGCTCAAAGATCAGAAGTTTTGAGGTCAATTCTAAATTTAGAGTTCAGTTTTTGAGGAGGTCAAAATGAACTCTCCTAGCGCGATGTGTGTCCGAAGAACAGAAGCTACAAAGCCTGAACAGCGACAACAGAGAGGGGGTGGGGAGCCCTGTTGCAGCTACAGAAGCAAAAAATGAGATCAACCAGCTTCTTTCCTTCCTTTTTTACCCTTAATATCTTTTCAAAGTGAGAGGTTAGAGGGAACGGAGTATCACACCCCATTTTTCTCTTCCCTGTTGCTTTTCTGAAATGGTTTTACTCAGAAAGACCCTCTGAGTAATTCAAAGTGTGTGTAGAGAAACTCAAATAAAAACTTTCATTTTCTCCACACTCACCCCAATCTTACCCTGTGTGCCTTCTTCCCTCTGAGAGGACTTCGATGGCAGGAAGAGTTAGGTGGCCCGCCAGAGTGGACCCTGTGCGCTCAGGCCAAGTAACAATCCATGAGGTTAACACCGAGGTGACAGTTAATCTCGATTGTCAGTTTGATTGGGTGAGGAGACAGCTAGTGAGGTGATGAGCTTGCTGAATTCATAGGTCTGCGTTCTTTATGAGGTGGGGCCAGCTAGAGGTGTAGGTCCCGGGGGCATGCCTTTGAAGAGTGTATCTTTTCTCTTTCTCTCTGCTTCCTTGCTGCTGTGAAGTAAGATTGCTTCCACCATGCCCTTCTGCCAAGATATTTCTGCCCTAGAACAAGCTGACAGTGGACTAAAATCTTCGAATCTGTGAGGCAAAACAAACCTTTCCTAGCCGACAATAATAGTGCATATCTGTAATCCCCGCAACAGGTAGGAGAATTAGAAATTCAAACCCAGTGTGAGACAATTACCAACTTAGCGAGACTCTGTCTCAAAATAAAAATAAAAATAAATAAATAAATGAATAAATAAAGAGTTGGAGATGTAGCTCAGTGTGTAGTGCAGGGTTCAAGCCCTACTATTGAAAAAATAAATGAACAAACGAAAAACACTTTTTCTCCTTTAAATTGTGTATGCAAATATTTTGTCCTAGCAATGGAAGGGTGACTAATAAACAAGTAGATGTTGAAGGCAGTGTGCCCGATAGGTAAGAGTCACTGCAGTCCCCAAGTTTTATGGTTCTTTACCACACACATTGTGCTTGAGTACGCCAGAGGCCCAAAGAGTTGGGTTCTAACCTGTGTTCGTCCTCTACTTACTCCTTAACGCACCGAGCTCGTACTATCTGCCTCCACCATTTGCTACACTAAGAAATCTTGGAGAGCTAACCTCTCAGAGTCATCATTTCCTCACCCGTAAAATACTAAGTGTGTCAAATCCATTTGAGTGCGTTTCTCACATTTATATCTGCCCTCTGGTTTCCACATGAGCTATCTAGGTCAGGACTTTTTGGCTCCTGCAGGGCTCTTCTCACTTATTGGGCCAGATCCAGTCATCCAGAACACACAGGGCTGGACTGTTCATCCTAAACTCCCTCATCAAACCATTCTGCTCAAAACCTTTCTATGGTTCCCAGTTGCCTATGGAATCAAGTTCAGATAATTTATCCTGGTGTCCAAAGTTATCCACCATCTGGCCCAAGTCTATGGCTTTTGCCTCACTTTTGTCCAGCTATTACTTTCAACAAAGAATCATTCTCTAAGTTTTCATGTCAGTGAGTCCTCACTCAAAGGGAATCATTTAATCCAAAAGGTCCTTCTTCACATTGCTGCATGGCTGACCTCGATCCTACAGACACTAGAGTCTAATTATCAGCCATCTGTTCCAAAGATGGTCCCAGCACTTATCTCCATCCTGTCTGCCTTTTGCAGCATGACTGTGCCCCTCCTCTGCGTCATTTTCCCTTTCCTGTGAGCCCGGCTGGCTCCGTGCTATTCATCAACAAGCTGAATGTGGTGGACGTGAGGCTACATCACTTGCAACTTCTGTTTTTGTACTCAGAGAAACTGGCCACAATATAAAGAAGTTCAAGCTACACTGCAGTCCAGACAAGTTGCCTCCATAGCCCTACCTCACTTCCCAACCCACCAAATTATGAAAAAATAAAGGCTTTTTTGTTTTGTTTTTTTTTGAGACAGGGTCTCGCTATGTAGTTCAGGCTGGCCTTGAACTCACTGTGTAGTCCAAGCTGGCCTCATCCTGGCTCAGACTCCTGAGTGTTGGGACTACAGGTAGACATCACCACACCCAGCTAAAGTGATTGCTGTTTTAAGTCACTCAGTTTGGGGACAGATCACCATACAAAAATCAATAACTTCAACGGTCTTCTCATCTACCAAATCTGGACAGTAATGGCTCTCTGCCTCATAGAAGGGCTGGGAAGATCAAGCAAGCCACTCTATGAAAAGCACTACAGGCTCTACAAGCAGAAACACTGCCCCTGCCCCATAAAAGCTAGCTCCTCACAACCTGAAATTACCTTGTTTAATTTTTTTGTCGTTGTTTCCTCTTCATCCCCAACCCCTGCCTCCAACAGTGTCTGGCATATAGAAGGTAGTCAGTAAACACAATGGAAGGTAAATGTCCCTTCCTTCATTAGGTTTTCCATGATTACCTTCCAGTCAGCTAGCCTCCCTCTCCCCCTCCTCATCCTCCATGGCCCTTTATCAATACCCTTCTCACAATGTAGATTGTATTCAGTGGAGCTCTGCCTGATATGACAGTGAGATCTTTGAAACTAATGACCTTGCCCATAATACATGACAATATATGTTTGTTGAATGAATTAGTGAATGAATGAGTAGATGAAAAATGGGAACAGTGTCTCCTGTCCTACCAGACCCACAAACTTGTTGTAATTCAAAAGGGGAAAATGAAGAAGTGCTAGAGCACCTCTGCGCATCCCCTGCAGCATCTCTGACTGTACATTTGCTGCTTCTGCATCTTTCTGGTCCCATCTGTGTGCACTTTATTTTTTAGGGCAGGAGAGAATCCAGCACCGTGTCCCTAAAGGAAGTCTCTCTATTTCCTGCCCTAAGAACTGGTTGACCTCAGAGGCCATGGAAATACAGGGTGTGATGTCACAAACCTGGGAAGGAACTGATGACCTCTCAAATCCGTTCCCAGGGCGGACACTCCCCTGTGAAGTGAAAAATAGTTGGTTCCAAACAATAATTCAAACATACTTCATTTTAATTTTTCTAAGACCTGTGCAATCTACACAGATAGGAGGGTATGACAGAATGCCAGAATTCCACGTGGTCTTTAGTGTTAGATGGAAATGCCTTTTCAAAAGTTAAGGAGCCAAGGATGGTGGTGCATGTCTGTAATCCCACGACTCTGAAGTGCACGAAGATCACAAGTTCAAGTCCTTCCTGGGCAACTTAGAGACTTTGCAAGACCTTGTCTCAAAAATAAATAAATAAAAGGAAGAAAAAGAGACACATGGGCTGCCAGGGACGGGATGCAGGCTAAAGATGTAGCTCAGTGCAAAGGCCCTGGATTCAATCCTCGGTAACTTCTGCCCCTTTCTCCAAATCCAAGGACATGCAAAATCCAACCAGGTAGAAGAGCTACCTGGGTAGGTGCGTAACATACAATTTGATTAGGTGTTCCTGGCTAGGTGGCACTTTCTTTGAATTATAAGGACATGGACACAGCAATGATAGACAGGGCAGAGTGGGTGTTTGCTTCATTCAAATGAGTTAAGAAAGCAACGCTCACACCTGGAGATGACATTACAGTTTCCCTGGTGGATGAGAACCTTTTAAACCTATAGAGATTTAAAATTAAGTATGGAAAGTTTAAGGGAATCCAAACCATGGTGTGAATGTGTTACATAAAAGAATCTCAAAATTTCAACAGAAAATGAGTATCTCATTGATTCAGACTTTATAAACTTAAAACTCCCTGAACTTATGTATACTATTAGAACATTTAAGAGAACCCAAAGTTCCCCAGACTTGTAAGTTTAATTCACTGGATAAGTAATGAAAATTTGAAAACTTGGAAAGGGTTTTGTTTGTTCAGTGCAACTATTAAAGTACATAAAAGGAAAGTGAGTACAATAAATGTCTACATGTAATTTAAAGTATTTAAAGGGAGCTCAACTTTGCAATTGGGATCAAACAGTCAAAATCCCTTAGAAAGTAATAGTAAAAATATGTTGGACATAAACAGTAGGATTTGCAAGCTGAAGCTTAAATAAGAACTAGGGTTTTTTTTTTTTTCTTTGAACTGTAGTTTCAGTAAGTTAAATATGAATTTAAAAAGTTAACCAAACCTTGGACCATCCTTTCTTTTTTATTTATTTTTTCTCTTTTTATTTTATGCAAAAACTCCAAAATTTCATAACCAAATAATAATGGCAATAGTTACTACACTGTGCAATGTTATCTTCAAAGTGGTTTCTCAGAACAAGACATAAGCCAAGAAGATTCTTACAAAAAAGACACAAACAGATAGCTATGCGATATCTTAGCTTGTGTGTCTGACTTATTTCCTTTTTTTTTTTTTTTTTTTTTTTTTTTGGTTTTTCTCCGGTACCGGGTACCGAACTCATGACCTTGCGCTTGCCAGGCAGGCGCTTTTGCCGCTGAGCTAAATCCCCAGCCCCCTTATTTCCTTTAAAATCATGTTTTCACATTGCATCTATTGACCTATGAACACCTCAAGTTTATTCATCTTAATGGCAGCATTGTGTATAAATATCACATTTTCCTTATCCTTTCATCTGTTTATGGACATATACGCTGTTTCCAAGATCTAGCTATTATTGTGAGGCTATAAACATGGGTATGATGATTTTAACTCTTTTGGGAAGATACCTAAGAAGATACCTAAGAGGAGGATACTGAATCAAATGGAATTTGTACTTTTAATTTTTTGAGGAATCCCCACACAATTTCCACAGTGGTTGTACTAGTTTACATTCCCACCAACAATGTAGAGAGTTTCTTTTTCTCCACATCCTCACCAGCCAGCATTTGTTATTATGAGATTTTTTTTTTTTTTTTTTTTTTGATGACAGCCATTTTAGGTTCAATAGAAGAATGAGATCTTAAGGAATCCCAGTTAAATCTCTCTGAGACCTTAGGGATCTTATAAACCAATTGCCCTGTCTTTGAGCTGGAGGGACAGGGATGAGAGAAACTTTGTAAATGATTCCCCTGGCTCTATCCAAAACTGTGGACCAAAAATGGAGTCAAAAAGTCCAAGATGAAGTCTGCTTAGTCACCATTCTCCAGGGATCTTATAAAAACATCTGCCAGGTGTCCTGCAGCTGTCAGGGACATCCCCAAAACATGATCAAACAGACCATTGGTTCAAGGACCCAGGGGCCCTACATGGATGCTGCAAACACTATATAGATTGGACCCTAAAAAGTATATAATCTTCTATAGGGTAGAGAGCATATCACTTACACAATGGCCTGAGCTCTCCTCTAAAGCCCTGCAAAACCCACAAAGAGTCTTTGTGGATATCCTGCTCAAGAGCCCCTCCCAGCTAGCAGGAGCCCTACTTCCTTGCTTTACATCTTTTAAATAAATATGCGTACACTCTATCTCTTTCATCCACAGTTTCATTCTTCATCTCTGTGGGACATGACCTTGGTGTCCCGGTAACACCAGTTTCCTGTGATGTCATTGGATCTCCTGTCAGGAGGCAGAGGAATCTTTGGTCCCCGTCAGCCACAGCACCTCACTCACGTATTGTTCCTTTGCCCAAGTCTACAATCGCCTGGACCTTGGCAGCAGCCTCAGGTGGTCAGGAAAATTGACAAAAGATTTTTAAATAGACGAAAATATGGCAGGATTTCCTTTTAAGGGTGTTGTCTTTGGAGGTCCAACTTTGGGGTTTCGTATTATTATTATAGAGGTTCGTATTATTCTTCTCCTGTTCTCTTCCTCCTCTTCCTCCTCCTCCCCTACCTGCTCCCCCTCCTTCCCTCCTCGTCTTCCTCCTCTTTCTTATTTTGTGGTGCTAGAGATTAAATCCAGAGCCTTTGCACAGAGCTACATTCCCAGACCCTTTTTGTAATCTTTTTTAAACAAGATCTCAGTAAGTCATTAAGTTGCCTAGGCTCAACTCGAATTTGCAATTCTCCTCCCTCAACCTCCCAAAGTGTTGGGATTAAAAGTGTGCACCACCATGCGTGGCTTGTGCCTTTCTTTCTGTTTTTTTAAAAAACACTTTCAAGTTAGTAGAGACAGCCATTAACTTATGGAGATAATGCAAATGATTCCTGTTCATAGAAATTTAAATGAGTTTTGTACAGGGAAGATGCAACTGATTTCTGCCTTGTGGAAGAGACCATTTTTGCATCTATTAGCAAATTAGTTTCAACATTCCCAATTGTATATGCATGTGTCTGTTCCTTAGATCCCCATTTAAACCACATTTGACATCATACTGGTTCTCTCAATAAATGATACACAGATCCGCTTTATATTTATGTGGCAGTAATAACTTTACTTTTAAAAATTATCCTTAAACAAAACAGTCTCCCTGTATCCATTTTGGCCTCCCCCTGTCCCCAGCCAGTCAAATCATTCTCCATGAAGGAACTAGAGGCAGATTTTCCAAGAGCTAATTTAATCATGATCCTTCTCGGCTTAAAACTGATACACTATTCCTGTAGTTTGGGTCTTGAATGTCCCCCAAAGTGTTGGAGGCTTGGCTCCTAATTCCCAGCACTGTTGGAGGTTGTGGAACATTAAGCAGGCAGAGCCTAGTGTAAGAGGGTTAGTTCATTGGAGACCTGCCCTCGAAGGGGATACTGAGACCCCTCCTTCTCCTCTTCTTTTCTCGTTTGCTTTGTTTCTTGACCACCGGGAGGTGAGAGTTTCCGCCACATACTCCTTCTGACCCAGGTTGTCCCCATCTTGTGTCAGGACACCCTCGCTCCCTCTCTTTCCCCTTCTCCCCACCATCATCTGACTTTAAAAAAAAACAACATCTATTCACTCAAGTCTTTTCCTAAACATTGATTTGCTGCTTCAGAAAGACTTACTGGGTTTTTCATCCTTTTCCTGTGTAAGATCCATAGCACCTGGCATTTCTCGACAGCCAGTGCTATGATGACTATTAAATGCTTTAGCTATTTACAACCAGCTGTTTAGCTATTTACAACTCTCTTTCCTAAGGATTGTAAATTCTATGAGGCAGAAGCCATAGCAATTGTTTACTACTTTGTCCCCTTCGCTTTGTTTGGTGCACGACATCTTGGAGGCACTCAGTAGAAGCATTATTTATTGACTGACAGAGGGTTCGGCAGTGCAGGTGTGAGGGTGAGGATGGTAAACATGAAAGCTATGGTGACCACCTGGTTTTTCATGGTGGAGACTCCTTCTCCCTTGAAGTCTGGGCTGTCTATAATCGAGTATTGCATTCATCAATCTTGGACTATTCTTTTTTTCTTTTTTGTGTGGCCCTGGGTATTAAACCCATGTCCTTTGCATTGCGCTATATCTCCAATGCTTATTTTATTAAAATTAGTACAGTACATTTTTTCAGTACAAAATGAATACATTCCTTGTGGGTAATTGGTACAGCCACACAACACACCTTTTAAAAAAATATTCCTTTCCTCTTCCTCGTTCTCCACTCCTTCCGTTTCTTAGTTCTGCTTTCTTTTTGCCAAAGATCTGTCTTCCTATTCCCTATTGTCTATCTTTTATTTTGTGCTTTGATTTAATTATACTTTGGGTTTCTCATATACGAGAATCTATGCAATATTTAAGCTTGTGTGTCTAATTTCATTTAATATTATGATCTCCACTTGCTTTTCCTAAAATGACTCAAGCTTATCTTTCTTTATGGCAGAGTAGTACTCGACTCTGTATAAGTACCACATTGTATTTATCCATTGCCTGTTGATGGATATGTAGATGACTTATAAGATTAAACTATTATGGTTTTTTGGTTTTTTTTGGTTTTTTTTCTCCGGTACCGGGAACCGAACTCACGACCTTGCGCTTGCCAGGCAGGCGCTTTGCCACTGAGCTAAATCCCCAGCCCCAAGATTAAACTATTATGAATTGAGCTGCTATAAGCACATGTATGCATGTGTCACTGTAATATGATGTTGATTCTTTCAGGAAGATACCTAGAAGGGGAATGGTTAGGTTGAATGGAATTTGTATTTTAAGTTTTTCTCAGGTATTTCCATACTGATTTCTGTAGTGGTTGTACTAGTTTACATTCCCACCAACAATATAGAAAGGTTCCCTTTTCCCCACAGCCTCGCCAGCATTTGTTATTGTTTGATTTGATTCTTTCTGGTGTCAGATGGAACTTTAGCATTGTTTTAATTTGTATTTCTCTAATGACCAGGGATGTCGAACATTTTTCATGTGTTTCTTGGACATTTTTATTTTTGAAAAGTGTCTATTTATTTCAGTTGCCAATTTTTTTTCAAAACTAATTCTTTTATTTTGAGAATCTAATTTTTTGGAGTTCTTTGTATATTCTCGATAATAGTCTTCTGTCTGAGGTATAGATGGTAAAATTTTTTCACTATTGTATAGGTTGTATCTTTACTATTTCCTTTGATTTTTAATTTAATTTGTGTAGAAGTGTTTAAATTTGAAGCAATCATGTTTGCTGATTTTTGATGTGATTTCTTGTGCAGTTCATGTTCTGTCCAGAAAGTCCTTGCTTATGCCTATGACCTCAAGAATTTTGCCTGTCTTATCTTCCAGCAGGTTATGTGTTCCTGTTTTAGTATTCAGATCTTTGGTCCATTTTTATTGTAACTTAGTACATGGTGAGAGACATGAGTCTAGCCTTAACCTTTGCAGTTTTCCCAGCACCATTTGCTAAAGAAGTTCTCTTTGCTCCAGTGTATGTTTTGGGTGCCTTTGTCAAAGATCAGAAATATGTCTGGGGTTGTTTCTATGTGCTCTATTCTATTTCACTGGTCCACATATATGTTTTTCTGCTGGTACTATGCTACTTTTATCACTATAACTTTTAATATAACTTGAAGTCTGGGATTTCAATGTCTCCTATTTTGCTCTTGTCACCAGGATTGCTTTTGCTGTTCTAGGTCTCTTCTGCTTCCATATGAATTTGAGAATTGTTATTGGTGTTTTGACTTGGATTGCATTACATCTGTATTAGCTTGGGTACAATATTGGTTGTGCCTATCCAAGAATGGGGGATGTCTTTCCATTTTCTAATGTCCTCCTTGATCTCCTTTTCCAGAGAAGTGTAGTTTTTGTTGTAGAGGTCTTTCACTTCCTTAGGTTAATTCCTCAGTATTTAATTTTTCTTGCTGTTATTGTGAATGGTATTGTTTTTCTAATTTTTTTCTTGGTGGGTATAGGAATGCTACTGATTTTTGTGTGCTGATTTTGTACCCTGCTATATTGCTTTTATTTCCTTATTTTGAGACAAGTTTTACTAAACTGCTAAGTTGCCTGAGCTGGGCTTGAATTTGCAAACCTCCTGCCTCAGCTTCTTAGAGGGCTGGGATTACTGATGGATGACACCAGGTCCTGCTAATTTTGAACTGCTTTTATTCATTATTTCAGATGATCAAACCAAAATGAGTAAAGCAAATCCTGATTTTCTTTCTTCATTTGTCATTAATCTCTAAAATGAAAGTGCTTCTGAGTATTTCAAAATGTAAACACCTTGGCAGTTTCTCAAAAGATTAAACATAGAGCTGCCCTTCGATCCATAGAAACAGGAAAGTTAATATTTTCCTGGGACTGGAGGGCTGGGGAGAAATGAGAGTGACCACTAAGGGCCATGGATATTTTTTTTTTTTGATTGTGTGGGTGTTGTATACCTGTGCTAATATATCCCCAACTGCACACTTTAAGTGAGAGAACTTTATGGTACCTGTATTATAGCTCAATAAAGTTATTACTTTAAAAAAACAGTAGCTCTGGACCTTGGTTTGTTACAATCCCTCGGAGAATTTTGCTAAAAACAGTGGACTTTCTTGCATCCCCATCCCCAGCCTGCCTCTGTCCTAAAAAACCCATGTATGCACATATATAAAACTGTCACAAAAGCACAAAGAGAGCCTCAGACTGATTGAAGTGCATTTGCTGACTCCTTGGAGGTCTATAAGCAACAGGTGAACCTTTCTTGATGGGACAATTATCAGTGCATGTTAGGTCAGGTGCACATGCAAAATATTTCTCTCCCTCCATGCCAAATCTTGATCTTTAACCACCTTGTCATGGTCCTTCCTTGCCCCTCCATCTCTGCTCGCTCCAGCTGTTGTCACCACTTTTCTTGATCAGGGTGTTTAGGAACAGTTTGAGGATGTCCTCCACGTCTTTCTCCACCTGACGTTACTCCCAAGTACAAGGCAAAAGGGAGCGTGCAGGGTGTGCCTAATCTAATCACATGAGCACTTCCAAGCAGTGTTTCTCTGCCTGGTATTGGAAGAGTTGGAGTCAAAGCCCCAGGGACTCTGTGTACTGCGGCAGCCTTTGAAGCTGGAGGGGGCTGCGCCTCCAGGAATGCAGCTGGTCTATAGGAGCAGAGGGCCCCTGGCTGACAGCCAGCCAGGAAACAGGGACTTCAGACTCACAGCTGTAGGAAGTACATTATATCAGCAACCTCAACAAGCTTGGAAGTGGATTCTCCCCCTGACCTCCAGATGAAAACCCAGCCTTGCTTTCAGCCGTGTGAGTCCCTGAGCCAGAGCCCAGTCCAGCCACACCAACTTCTGACCTACTGCTGTGCGTAGCTAAGTGGGTGTTGCTTTAGGACTCCAAGTTTGTAGTCCTTTATTACACAGACTACAAAACTCACACCATCCATTTCACATTGCTATGGAGTTAGCTGTCACTCTGTTGGATATTTCTGGATCCAGCTCTTTTCCTCATAAAATCCCTGAAGTGGCTACTTTTCCCATCTCCACTCCCATGAGGATGAAGTCACGCTCTAGGTGCCTCCAAGTTTGCCTCTTATCCCTAACTCCATGTCCACACTGGGGCCCTGCTCCCTTCAGTATCAAGTTAAAGTAGAGGAGACCCTCCAGGGGTCATTTCAGTGAGGAAGCAGAAGGGAGGCTCACGCTTGGCCAGAGTCATCTCTCCCCATGGGCTTCAGGCAGGCATCTGGTGAGGCTCCGTGTGCCCTCTGCACCCCTGCTGTGCACGCACTGCTGGGACTGACAGTCTGGGCACAGAGGAGCACCCTCGGGGGCCTGCACAGCCAACCCAACGATGGCTTGCAGTGAGAAGTGGAGGTTTCCAGCTGACCAAAAGCCTAGTCCACAAGGTATGGGGCTGCGGCCTAGAGGCTGGGGAAAGGGCTTTGAAGGCAAAAATCATGTGAAAAAGGGTTTGAGCCTAAGGACCAATCGTGAATCCCACAAACTGGGAGCTTGTCAACTACTCCAGAGCGACCAGGTTCACTGCAGGTTCGCTGCAGGGCTTTCAACTCTCTGTTCTAATTCTGCCATACCTTTCCTCCCTTCCGCCTTCTGTCTGTGTTGGCCTTCTTTCCTGTTTTCCTTTCCCTCAGCAAAAACTACCATGTTTTGATGGGAGATCATGTGCTCTAGCACTCCGGAGACAAAGCCCCTGGAAGAAAGGCTTCCCCCTCTTCCCGCCCTTTATCCATAAAACACCCAGAGTTCTGCTACTTCCTGCCTTTGCTGATGAGAACCATTCATTTCTGGAACCAATCAGTTATTTCTGCTTTAATGAACTAATGTCTTTTCTTGCTGAGAAAACTCCAGTCAGGCCCTTAGCTTTATCTCCTTGTTCTTAGAAAGAGATCCTGTGCCTCTGGGAGCCCAGATCTCTTTTAGTGGGGCAGACTTGGGCTTCCTTTTGTGGGCAAAAGGGCCAAGGTAGCTATGCTGAGGGGCTGAGAAAGGTCTAACGAGGGATGGAGTCAGAGGGGGGAGTGAGGACCGTCATGATGCTGCCCTTAGCTCCCTCAGGGGGAACCCTCTACTTGGCCCCTGAGAATCTCTGCATGATCTGGATTTGCTCTCCTCCTTTCTGTAGGTTTGGGGATGAGTTTGTAGATTTTTGGCTTTGCTGTACTCAAGAAATCTGCCTACCCACAGAATTTCTTCTGCCCCAGGGCTATTTTTTTTTTTTAAACTTGAACAAAGCAACGAGATCAGAATGAATCATACACACATGTGTAAATGTGTGTGTGTGTTAAGATGAGCTTGTGTGTGATCGCAGGGATTCCACGTGTGACCCTTCCTGATTCCCTGTTGCAGTCAGCAGGAACCGATGGCTGCATGGCTGTGGGGGCGTTGGAGCCAGGGGCGGGAGACCAGAGGAAGGAGGGAAGGGTGCTCTGGCTCCTGGAGCAGGGCATTGGTGGGGGCTGAGGGGCCCGGGCCTGCCAGGAAGTGTGTTCTGTCCTGACAGACCGGGCTCCTCAAACACCACCTCGAGGAGACAGCAGCAGGTTGGGGGTGGTATGCATCCGGGAGTAGGTGGAACTGTCTGGGTTTCTCCCTCTCCTGCCTTCCAGGGTCCAGTCTTGGGGCTCAACGGTCACAGGAAGCTACTTTTCTTTTTTGCATTTTTAAATTTTATTGGTACATTTTAGATATACACTATAATATCATTATAATATCTATTATATCTTGGAGCATTTGTACCTGTAAGTGATATATCTTGCTGCTTCTTTTTTCTCATTTCCCTCCTTTCAATCCTTTTCCCCTTTCTTATTCACAGAAGTTTTGTTTCCATTTTTTCTATCCTTTTTTTTCTTGTCCTTCCTTCTTTTCCTCTTCCCCACTCCCTTGTTTCTCTTCTCATTTGGATGTTTTCTTCCCATTTCCCAATATCTATTATACATTTTGGTCCTTATTTACACTTTCAGTTTCTCATATCAGAGAAACAATGTGGCATTTAAACATGTGTGTCTGATTTATTTCACTTAAGAGTATGATCTCTAGGTACATCCATTTAGCTAGAAACATCTCAAGTTTATCCTTTATGGCAGAGTAGTGCTCCACTGTATAAAAAAAACCCACATCTTTTTTATCCATTCACCACTTGATGGGCATTTGGGCTGTTTCCAAGATTTGGTTATTACAAACTGTGTTGCTCTAAACATAGGTGTGCATATATTGCTGTGGTGTGATACTTTTCTTTCTGGAAGATAGGAAGAAGGGAAATGTCTGGGTCAAACGGAACCTCTAGTTTTAGTTTTTGAGGAATCTCCACACTGATTTCCACAGTGGTAGCACCAGTCTACGCTCCCACCAACAGTGGGGAAGGCTTTCTTTTGGGGAAACTACTTCAGAGGTACATCCTTCCCCCTAGAACCTGTAAGTGGGGGACACCCTACTCCTCTGAGCACCACTGTGGAACTCACCCGTCCTGAGTTTGGGAGATGACCTGTGCCCTCCACCCCATTCTAGAGAGAGCCCTGTGTGGACCAGGCCAGATGCATGGCTCCCTGTTGCAGCCAGGCCTTCCTTGTACAGCAGAGCCTGTGTCTCCTGAGATAATGAGCCCGTGAACCAGAGATACCCAGCTGGACTGGGCTGAGCCACGCTCCCCAGAATTCCTTTGCTTGCATGTTTTCTATGAAGGTGAGCCTGGGGACACTCAGTGGTGGGCCCGGGGGGTGGAAGGGAATCAGAGCCACACTACGCAGCCCACACATGTGGCAGCTCTGCCAACTCACCCTGATGGTGTGCAGCAACAGCTGGGTCTGCAATTGTGTCATCTCCTCTCATGCCCAAGTCAGTGTGTTCAGCCCCAAAATGAAGGATTCTGTCTTCTTCTTCCTCTTTCTCCTCTTCCCTCACTTCCCAGGACTGGGGACTGAATGCAGGACCTTCATACTGAGCTACCTTCCTGCCAGTCCATCCCTATTTTATATTTTTTGCTTTGAGACAAGATCCCACTAAATCACCAGGCTGCACAGGTTGGGCTCAAACCTGTGATCTTCCTGCCTCAGCTTCACAGAGAGCTGGGATTATAGGCATGTACCACCACACCCAGCTAAGAATCCTGGTTCCTTCCCCAACTATCTCCTTGGGGAACTTAAAGCTTCAGCAACAGACCTGAAGACAGCAGCGTTATTGAGTCTGCCTAAGGTCAGATTCCCTGTAACAAAGCCATATATAATTAGACACACCCGTGCCTATACATGTACCTCCACCTAATCTTTACCTATATATTTATATCTGTACAGACTGCACATGCCTAATGTGAAAATCCACAATATAAAATGCTACAAAATCCAAAATCTTTTGAGTGCCCCCACAACACCACAGTGGAAAATTCCATACCTGCCCCCATGTGATGAAACAGTACCCCAAATGATTAAAAATACCATGTAAAATTATCTTCAGGCTATGTGACAAGGTTTAGCTGAAATACAAGTGAATTTTGTGCTTAGAATTAGGTTCCATACCCAAGATATCTCACAATAGATATGCAAATATTCCAATATCCAAAGCACTTCTGGTCCCAGGCATTTTGGACTCCGGAGACGACCTAGGTATCGGTCCGCCGAGTGCTGCCAAGTGCAGGGGGTGGTGCGTATTGTCTCACACTGTGGGAATGTATGGAGCTCAGGTGCTTGACAGTGGCAGCTGGAAAGAGGCTGTTCTCCCTGAGTGTGGGCCGAGGGTAGAGTCCTGTGGGTTGGAATTGCTGGGTTCCGCCCTGAGTCTGAGTCTCAGGACTGGGTGGAGGCTGAGAATCTGCAAGTCTGATAGTCCCCAGGTGACTGACGCTGCTTCTGCTCTTCCGTGGACCCTGCAGTAGGTGTTATATACCAGAGTGGTTGTGTGTGTGTGTGTGTGTTTGTGTGTGTGTGTGTGTGTGAGTGTTACTGCCGCCTGCCCAGGACCCCATGGGCACTTTCAGCAGTGCTTTCTCTGCAGACACCAGAAATCCTGGTGGTCTGAGGGCCCTGCAGGATCTCAAGCTGTGGAAGAAACAAAATCCTTATGTTTTTCAGCCTGACTCAGAGGGGGAAAAGCACAGCCTACCTCGGGGCAGGCAGACCCAGTAAATTCTAATCCTTTTGTCCTTTAGGTAGTGTCCCTGGACAAATGTCCTGCTCCATGATGCAGGGATGATGCTGGCTTTAGGGTTTTCATGAAGCTGATGTATGTGCAGCCCATGTTCAACACGGCTTCTCAGGTTTAGCTATTACGAGTGGAGTTGCTGTAAACACGGGTATGCACCTATCACTGTAACGTGATGTCTTTCACTCTTTCAGGAAGGCACCTAGAAGGGGAAAAATTGGGTCAAATGGAATTTCTAGTTTTAGTGTTCTGAGGAACGTTTACAACTTCCATAGTGGTTATGCTATACATTCTCAATAGCTCTCCCCGCACAGCCTCACCAGCTTTCGTTATTTGATTTCTTAATGATAGCCACTCTTTCTGGAGTAAGATTGACTCTCAGTGATGAATGGATAAGGAAAATATGGTATTTACATACAATGGAGTACTACTCTGCCATAAAGAAGAATAAACTTGAGTCATTGGTAGGAATGTACCTTGAGACCACAATGTTAAATGAAAGAAATCAGACACACAAGCTTAAATATTGCATGGTCTATCTTACATAAAAACCCCAAATATAAATAAAGTGCAAAATAAAGGGTAGTAATAGGAAATAGGGAAATAGATCTTTTGCAAAAGGAGACAAAGAGATGGAGGGAAGGAAGAGAGAGAAGGGAGGGGCTGACTTGGTGGGCTATGTACACATACCAACTTCTCATGGAAAATTTAATCATACATACTGCAAACATGTACTCATAAAAAAATACTTGAAAAAACCCCACTACTTCCCTGTAGGTTAGACTTTTCCATTGATAACTTAGAAATGTGCAGATGAATTTTCAGACCTAAGTTCAAAACTTTACATTTACCCCTATCTGGTTTAGTTTTGCTGGTTTTCATCATCACTGCAGTCTGCCACAGCGCTCCTGAGCCTGGAGGCTGTCCTCTGGCACATCAGTGGCCCCTCACTAGTTCCCAGGTAACCATCTGGCTGCTCCCGCACTGCCATTCCTGACACTGGGCTGCACGTTTTAGTGTGCACAAGGGGTAAGGAAGCAGCGCTGCTCCTGAGGCCAGGGAAGACTTTGACTCATCACCTTTGCAGCTCCAGCTTGAGAAGCAGCTCTCATAGTTTTTACTGAGTCTTTATACTCTAATTGAAAACACCATCTTTAGGGGATGGTGCTGATTTATGAAGTGATAGAGGAAAGAAGGGGTCCCCTGTACTTACCCTGTTGGTCTTTCACCCACCCAAACACTTACTATGTTTAAGTCCAAAGTTGAGGAGACACCAGACCTAACTTATGGTCTCTAATTCCAGAGAGGCCTAAGTGGGGAGCTTTGAGAGGGGGTGCTTGTGGGGCTCTCACCTCACTGACTCTTTTATTCTTTTTGAAACAGGATCTCACTATATAGCCCAGGCTGGCCTCAAACTCATGGTGATCCTCCTGCCTCAGCCTCCCACGTGCTGGGATTACCACCACATCTGGCTCCTCAGTGACTCTTTTCTCCATGAACAAACTATCAAATAGAGAATTTCAGAACAAACTTCTCAAACCATTTAATGTCCTCGAGGCTGGGATAGACTGAGGCCTGAGGGGAACATGGCAAGATGTTTGCCAATAGAAAGCCAGACAAGGTTCTCTGCCGCTTGCCTGGGCTGGCTGGACTGCAAGGTCACCAGGAACTTTCTCTCTTGCAATGTCTGTTCAGAACATTCTGGAAGCATGCTGCATCCTTATACCCGGACTTGTGGTTGTTCCTTCTTTTTTACTTCTGCCCAGATGTCTGATAGGTCTTGGATAAACTGCTGGATCTGACAAGACAGAGACCAGAGTTAACCCTAATTGGTCAGAGGCTTCCCCATTCCAAGATGGATCTCAGTTTACTGCTTTTGTGAGACTGACTTCTTGAGTCGGCCACATTGCCTCATTTGAGTTTTTCTAGGTGACAGGCAGCATCTGGTTTCGCAGATTTAAAACCATACATAGAAATGGGTTGGGACCTCCTAGAGGCAGACACAGCAAGAGGATGAAGAACAGGCTGCAGTCCAACAGAAAGCGCAGGGAAGAAAGAAGATTACAGATGGGACGCTGAATAAAGCATTTAGCAGGCAGGGTCCCTGTGGGTAGGGGCGCCCTCAAGGTGAACTTGGAACCCAGACCTGACTCATGCTCATCATGACAATCTTGGATCTATGCATTAACTTCTGTTTGGAAGAGCTTCCAGTAGGCATGACACAGTGCTGCCTTAGGAGGAGCCCAGCTGAGCTCCTGATGTAGCAGCTCTGGGGAAATCACTTCATCTTTTTGGGACTCAGTTTCCTGCTCCTCCTCCTCTTCCTCCTCCTCTTCCTCTTCTTCCTCTTCCTTCTTTTTTTGATGCTGGGGATTGAAGGCAGGCTCCACCACTGAGCTACACCTCCAGGTCAGTTTCTTTATCTTTATAAAGGGAGAGGTGGGTTGGGGTGTAGCTCAGTGACAGCATGTGCTTAGCACGCATGAGGGCCTGGCTCCAATCCCCAGCACATCATAACTAACTAAAGAAATAAATAATTTTTTTTAAAAAATTAAAGGGAAGGTTGGCCCTGATAGCATCTTGAGTTCAGTTCTAAAACTTCTTTTTCAACTGTCTTGGAAGAGAGCACTACATAGACTTTGTCTCAATCTCTCAACATCCCTGTCAGCTACAGATATAGTTACTATTACTGATAGAGCTCCTATTTTGCAAATGAAGAAACACAGAGCCAACGAATTAAAGCAACTTTCCAAACATTACAGAGAAGACAAATTCAGTATTTCCCACAATGTGCTCTTAGAATAAGTGGCCACGGAGTCCAGAAAGGGCTCGATGGCCAAGCCAAGTGAAGCTTCAGAAATATCATCTGTCTGAGGGTCTCAAAGTGCAGAGCTGTAATAAAGACTTCACCAAATCCTGTACTTTTAAAATCTGCACTTTAAATTACATTTTTCCCAGATGTATTAGTCTGTGGGGGCCTTTCATTCCCCATAGGAAAGAGTATCTTGAAATTGTAGGATTTGCTAAGCAGTTTGGAAAATACCACTGTGGGTAGTTGATTTAAGGGTAGTTCTAGACCCTTCACATTGGAATTGGATTGTCTTGGCCTCTTCCTGAGTTGCACCATGTACCACGTTCCTAGTCCTGTGTAAGATCTGCTTTTGGAGCTGTGCCTATGAGCTGTAGTTGAGTTCACTGAGTGTCTCTAAAGTCTCACCGAGAAATTCTAAATTTCAGTTAGAACTAAGTGTCTGGAAAAGGTATGTTCCCTCTGAGGAAACCTTGTATTTTCTTATTTTGGTACAAAAAGTATATGTTCCTTTATATCTAGTTATCAGGAAGTTCAGAGTCACTAGTATTCCTGCTGTAGGTCCTGATAATCTAAGAAGCCACTATAGTTGCATTTTTCTCTCAAGCCTTGACCTCTGATTTTAACTTATCTGTCTCCAGAGTCCTACTTTTTTTTCCAGGCTACTTGGTTATGTGCATTCCTATCAGTAGGCCAATATCCTATGGGAATGAAGTGAGATATTTTAAGATCACTCTTGGGCAATACAGAGTACTCCTGTAAAGACAAATCAAGGCTGAGGCTTTCTGAATCCAAATTCAGAAAATCATCAAGCATTCAGAAAGCTCACAATCTGGAGTGGACAGATTGGAAGCTCTGATCTGACTGGGGACAGGAAGCTGCAGGTTATCACCTCCTTGAGCACTGTTCTTCGAACCAGTGAAAGGAAGTGGGCTGCAACCCTACTATAGGGGATGGGGTGAACACAGTCAAAACTCTTTTCACAATAATACTAAGACTTCATTAAGCTGTGTGTGTGTGTGTGTGTGTGTGTGTGAGTGTGTGTAGTATTGGGAACTGAACCCAGGGTCTTTGTGCTGAGCTACATGCCTAGCCCTTTTTACAATTTTTAAATTTTTGGGACAGTGTCTCTCTAAGTTGACTGTCGGGGGGAGGGGGCTTGCACTTGTGATCCTCCTGCCTTGGCTTTCAGAGTGCTGAGAATGACTTGCAGCACCACATCCAATTTTACCAAATTGGAACTCAAGAGATATGAAAAGCTCAGCAGAAATGAACTCTGATTGGTCACTGGTAAACTTTAAGAGCATGACAATAACCTGATACCACAAACTTTCTTATCAATCTCCTTCTTTAGATAGTAAAATGATTCTGCTCTAATATGCTTTATGATGAAGGCTGTTTTAGGGGAATCCTTCAGAGATGGTCAGTGGGTAAAACCCTTTGTATTTCATGAGTTTTGCTTTTCTTCTTCTTTTTTAAAAGGGCAGGTGCCTCTCACTCAATTGCTTGTTGGCTTGTGTTTCAGATCTATTTACCAAATCCTTCTTTTGTGCCTACTATGTGCGAGGAATTGTTCTAGACACTGGGAGCAAAACAAGCAAAATCCCAGTCCTCAAGAGCTTTCTGATATTTCACAGTAGAGCTAAAGGCTTTTGCCAAGGAAACAAATAATTATTTAGTCATGGTTCTTTGCATTTGCCGGTGCCATTTTCCAAAAAGTGTGTTGTAACTTTGGTCATGACGTCGGGTGGCACAGCGACGTGGATGATATTAAATACCTGAGTGATGCAGTGACAATCCTAACTCCTTTTCAGTTTTCTTTCCACTGGTTCAAAGAATGCACCAGGTTGGTGATAACACAATTTTAACATTCTCTAAACTTGCCAATTTTCCTTTTTTTAAACAAAGAGTGGGCCTCAAACACAAGCCTTTAGCAAGTCCCAGGGCCTCACAGAATTTAATAAGGATGTTTTTGTACAGCTAGCTAATATTGGCTCCCTGCTCTTGCCCTGTAGTTTGGGACCATTGGCACTGATGAAATGGTTCTCAGACCGTGGCACCTGGCCTAGCAGCGCCACTTGGGAACTTGTTGAATATACAAATTCATGGTTCTCTTTTCAGACGACTGAGTCACAGACTGGGGGGTGGGGCTCAGCACAGGCCTCGTGCCTCTCCAGGTGAGTCTGATGCTGTTCACAGGTGACAGCCGCTGCTCTGTCTGTTAGTTTCTCTGCTCAGCCAGTCAAGAACCTCCTTGGCTAGGCCTCCCTCGGCCCCAGCACCCACATCCGCCTACCATGTCCAGCTGTTTGTGAGTGTCCTCCACCGACACCTGGGAGGCCTCCTTCAGCTGCTTGCTTACAATCTGGAAGAGGTTCAGCGTTGCCATCTTAATGGTGCCCAGCAGGAGGGTCTTCTTAGCGGCAGTGTTCTGGATGTGCGCCCAGCGAGACTCCTGGGGAGGGAATGTGGGAGCATGTGAGTGCGGTGTGCGTGTGTATATTGTGTGTGCACACACCAGGGGTTGCGGCTCACACACCCGAGGCCCCGGAGCCTCGCACCCCAGCCCTCGTGCGCTGGGACCCTCACCCAGACAATGACGTCGCTGCGGGCGCGGTCGAAGCGCATCTGCAGCCTCGCCAGCTCGTTGTTGTGCTGTAGGATCTCATCGTCCTTCTCCTCCATGTACCGCGCCAGCCGTGCCTTGGCGCGCTCGATCTTCTCCTGGCCCTCCTGTGCCGACTGCATGAGGTCGTGGTGCATGCTCACCAGTGTCTTGTAGCGTCCAATCACCTCATGGATCTCCTCAAACTGAAGCGGGTAGAGGGTTTGGTCACTACTCTGTCAGACCCCTGGGGACCGAAGCCGTGGTCTTAGCTGGCTGACCCTTGACCTGGACATGTGGATGCCTGCTCATTTAGGCTCCTGGCCAGGAGCAAGGGCACAGACGGTGAGGAAATAGGGGTCCTGATACCGGCTTCTCCTGGGTTTGTATGGGCCATGGCCCGGATGTTGGGGATATGCACAATTGAACAGGGGCTGTCAGCCTTCACTGTGTCTTAGATTATCTGGGGAGTTTTAAAAGGTTACCAACAAGTTCTACCCCCAGAGATTCAGATTAATAACAGACTTGAGGTGGCCTCTGGCATCTGAAGTTTGCAAAAGATCCCCCACGTGATTCTAGCCCAGAGCTGAGAACTGTGGGTGCGAGGCATCTGGAGATGTTTCCCAGGGCAGTCATTCTCCTAGTCACAAGAATTTCCCAAGAGCAACTTACGAGCCAGGGGCTGTGCTACAGGGACGTAACAGGAGATAAGAAAGCCAGACCCTGTTCTTCTTAAGCTGACAGCTTGTGATGTAACGGGAGAACAGACAGAGAAGTAAACAGTGGGGTACCACACAGAGGATAAGCCTTATCTAGGCTTAGGGCAGGCGGCACAGAGTGGTCAGTGACCTTGAGCACGGTGCTCTCTGGCAGTTGTTCTACGTTTTCTGGGGGAGCAGCTGGGCTGGAGAGGGGCAGCGCAGCGTGGGAGGTGGCCTGCCACGCTCAGCTCACCTTTTCCATTTTGGTCCATGCCACTCTGGCTCTAACTGGCAGTCCCCACCCAAACAGAATAGAAGCCATGCGACCCACTCACTTTAGACAGGGTCCTGATCTCCAGTTCCCTGAGACCCATTCAGCTCCCCTGGGGCTTAGCACTGTGTGACTTCCAGCCACTCGGAGGCACTCCCCAAACAGACACTTCCAGTGAGAGGTTAGTGTCCTGGAAACTGCCCTGCTGGCCTCTCTCCAAATGCGCCTCTTGGGAAAGGATCACCCAAAGCAGGATGGGAAGAGGCAGGACTCACCAGGAAAGGTTTCCTGGGAGAAGAGATGGTGGAAATGAGACGAGGTCTGAGCAGGGGATTGCCAGGCAAAAGCAGGTGGGGAAGGTGAGGCAGGGCTATGGGGAGAGGGAGCGGCGTGGGTAAAGACACATGAGGCTTTGTGCAGCATGTTGGGGGTGCTCAAGGTCGTGTAGTTGATGGCCTGAGCTCCAGAGGAAGAGCAAGAGATGGACCTGGAGAACTTTAAAAAAAAATGTCACACGTGGCGGGGCAAGCCTATAACCCCAGCCACTTGGAGACTGAGGCCGTCTGGGCGACTTATCAAAACTGTCTCAAAATAAAAATAAAAAGAGCTGAAGTCGTGGGACAGTGCTCCCTGGGCTTAATCCCCACTATGGGGGTGGGGAATGGCTCCTTTGTAAACTATGGAAAGAGTGTGAACTTTGCTACTAAAGAATTTTAAGAGACTGAGAAATAACTTCATGTCCATATTTCCTAAAGTTTGCCAGGTGCGCAATGCAACCGCACACAGAGCTAAAGTGAGTGGACTATATCAGAGCTCCCAGGAGGAACCGCGAAATCTCGTTCTCATGTGGAAAGGACCCACGGGGTGAATTAAAGTAGGTCCAACTGTCCAAGAGGGGGCCATTTGAGCATTAATAAGAATAAGATTGAAAGATACTAAATATAATACAAAGCCCGCAAGAATGCTAAAAGTTACTGGTCATTTTTGGAGGAGGGATGGAAAACCAGTTCATTATTCCAAACACCATAAAGATGTAAGCATTAAAAAATAAAAAGAAGAAGCAAGCATTTAATCAGCTTTTTCTCTAAGTAAATGACCATGGAAAAATTCTCCTTTTTACCTGTTTTTAAACAGCAGTGGAGACATTCAGTATATCCTTATGCTCAGAATAATATCTCTGAATAATGTCTGTGACAAGAAACACTTACAGCATAAGGAAACCAGTTTGGACCTTGATTAGAATAAACCATTTGTACAAAAAGCATTATTACAATAACTACTTGGACATCTGATACTAAGGAATAGTTATCATTTTTTAACAGGTACCATCCAACAATGATATTGCTGTTATATTAAAAGGAGTTTTCATATTTCAGAGATAAAAACTGAAATATGTAGGGGTGAAAAAATATCATTTGTTTCGAAAAGGCGGCAGCAGGAAGATGTGGGGGATAGGACTAAGATTATCGCTGAACTTGTTGATGAGTCATGGGTATTCAATAGACTATTTTCTGTATTTCTATTAATGAGTTATCCAAAATGTAAAGTTTCTTTAAAATATTGATTGATACAGGACAGTTGCATAGGAAGAGTAATTTCTCAGGTTCTTAGCACAGTAGAATAACAATAATTGACAACAATTAATAATCATGTCATGAGCAATACAAATCACATATATACAGTGAAGTGTCACACTGGACTCTGTAAATATATAAATTATTATGTGAAAATTAAATATAAAAATATACTTAAAATTATTGAAAAAAGCGGGTAACAGAAGGATATGCCTAATATGTTTATGGGAAGGGGATATGTTGCAAAGTAGTACAGACAAGCATGAAATTTAGAAACTTAAAAATTAGGATACTGGCTACTCCCAAGAGAGGGGAGGAATAATGTGATGTGGAAGGACACACAGAGCTTTCAGTTACCAGCTGTGGTTCTTTTTTTTTTAGTATCAGGAGTCAAACTCAGGACCTCGCTCTTGCTAGGCAGGCGCTGTGGTGCTGAGCTCTATCCCCAGCCTACCAGCAATGTTTCATTTAAGAAAAAAATTGGGAAAATATTAGGATTTGACAAAGCTGTGTGGTGAGCTCTTGGGTTATGTGTTTCTCTAGACTTTCTAGTATGCTTAAAGCATTTTGAACAAAATAAAATGAGAGAGACAGGCAGGCAGACAGACGCAGACACAGAGAGAGATACCAGGAGGGCTGTAGGACATGAGCAGTCTGACTGGGGATGACACGGAGTTGAACTGCAGATGAAGTTCACTGAATAAGGAAGGGGCAGGGGCTGGATTCCAGAAATACTTCGGAGGCGGAATTGCCCAGCTCTGCTGATGGATGGCTGTGGAGCTGAGCTGGGGGAGGAGTGGACGATGAGGTCCGGGTTTAGGCAGGGCTTCGGGGGGTGGGTGGTCACTTACCAGCATGGGACACACGGGCAGCAGACCTGGCCTGGGGGTAGCAAGAAGCAGTGGGGTTGCGGACAAGACAAGTTAGGCTCAGGGGCTGGTGCTTAGAAGAGACACCTCAGCCAGTGTTCTCTGTTCTAAGATAACCATGTTACCAGCTCCGATCTCAAGACATGTCTCACACTGTATCTGCTGCTTTCATGCAGCCGTCTTTTCTCCTCCCTTCCCCGAAAAACCGCCTCTAATCCTCAAGTGAACGATTTATCTCACAGTACATAGGACCTTAGAGGGGAGGAAATGACACAGATTTGGGATTCGTGTATAAATAAATTAGGTTAGTGTTTCTACGTAGAAGCTGCAGGGGCTTAAAAAAGCTGTGTGCCCTCTGTCTGCCTGTGCCCCCACAGGACACTGACCCAGGCCCCTGTTGCTGGCCTCATGGGAGAGGAGGGGACAGTCACTGAGGTGGTCGCATCACAGTCAAGGGAAAACGTAGACTTCATGGAGGAGCAGTGAGAGCGTGCGGGAGGCTTGGCTGGGAAGAGGGCCGCAAAGTTCCCCAAGCTCTGCCAGCAGGAAAGCGGGTGTCTGGGGGACTGGGGGACCGACAGAAGGGAGGTGAAAGTCACAGGCCCTTCCACTTCCGAGCCGAGAGGTCTTATGTGGGCTACCTAACCTCCTGAGCCTCAGAGCCCCAGTGTAAAGGGAGCAGGGGGTACTTTCCCCACTGGGCTAATGAGAGGATGGACTGCAGACCTCGCGGCATTTGCAAAGCACAGCCTGGTGTATGCATGGTGCATCTTAAGCACTCCAGCTCTGTGGTAGGTTGGGTACTTTTCCTCTCTGCAGTTTACTCTCAAATAAACAAAAGACACCAGGAAGGAGGGGGAGGTAAGGATGGGTGTGGGCCTCATGCTGATGTAGGCAAAGCTTAACACTGGTGCTCCAGAACCACATCCCCCAACACACACACACACACGCCTTCAGACAGACACAGCCACGGACACATGTGGAGACATGAACACACAACTCACATGGAGACATTTACCTGGTCGTCATAAACACGGACACACAATGATATACCACCTGTCCCCCGACAAAGCCGGGGCCTTTATCAGCTGTGCCTGTGTGTGACCACCACGGGGGCCCCAGAAGGACCCCAAGCACCAGCCCATGGTCCAGGCCACCGGGAGAATGATGGGGAAGGTGTGGAGGTGGGACCCACCTCGGAGTTCTCCACCACTTTCTCCAGGTACTTGTTGAAGATGGAGTAGTCCTGCAGCTTGCTGTTCAGCCGCTGGTGCTCCAGCCGGAGGGCCGCCATGTCCTGCTTGGCCTTGGCCAGCTCCCGCAGGTGACTCCGCTTGAGCTCCCGCTCCTTATTGGCTTTCTTCAGGGCACGGATCCGCTTCTGGTCGTTCTCCTGGGATGAGAGAGGCAGCATGGGTCAAGCAGCCTTGCCGTGCCCTCCCTGGGGCTTCTGCCTGCTGGGGGCTGGTGATGCCCTTAGCCCTTGCCTTTCTGCTGAGCCCAGACCTTGCCGGGTCACCCATGTCGGAAAGAGGTATGGAGGGAAAAGGGTGATGTGAAGCTAGGTTTTGGTTATCTGAAGCTAGTTCTTGAAGCCAAGGGATTTCTGTGAACTGAGATACAGCTCAGGAGGCTGTGGAAACAGAGGTTTAGTTCAAAGTCAAGACACAGTTTTCTGAGGGGCAGACAGGAAATGACTCAGATTCTGTGGGATTGGGGCTCTAGACTTCAGAGAGCAGACAAAGGAGAACCTAGGAGTGAAAGGATGGAGGAAACCCATATTGCAGTGGGCTCAGGGCCTGGAAAGAACTCCAGCCTGGGAAGGCTGAGAAAGTCCAGAAGTGGGAGCTGGAGCCCTTCTGACAGAGCCTGCCTTGTTTCTGCTCTGAGGAGCGGCCATCTGTCATGGGGCAGATGGCTGCGCCAGGGTTGGGAAGCCCGGATTTTCTCCTGATTTGAGACTCAGTGCCTCAACTTCTCCAAACATAGGAATGTGAAACAGCAGCCCCTTTCTTCCTTGAAAACTGCAGGCAACGGTGATTAACTACACAAAGATAAGACTTGTTCCCAGGAGCTCAGATTAGCACCAGCGGGGGCTGGAGGAGATGGTTCAGAAAGGAAGTCTTTTTTTGCGGGGGGAGGCATGTCCAGAAAGGAAGAATGAGGCTCCGCTCCTGCAGTCAAAGTCCACTTCTTCCTTCTGCAAAGCCCACTCCTGCACTGCTCTGCTGTGCCCCCTTTCCCCTCTGAAGGGCTCTGGTGACTCTACATGCACGGGCAGGTGTGATGGCAGCATCTGGAGAACACAGAGGTATGCACATGGAGGACTTGTGCTCTGCCACGTAAGCACAGGAGGAGACAGGAGCCCTCAACTATTGGTTTGCAAATCCACCTGTGAATTAAAATCATCTGGGGAGCTTTAACAATACTGTAGGTGCCTGGCCCCAACCCCAGGCCTACTGAAAGCAAAGAGAGGAGAGTTACTGCAGTCTTGTATTTGTAACAAGCTCTACAGGGTGCCAAAGCTTCTGACCCTCAGAAAATCATGTGGAACACGCTCCACCACAAATCTCCTGCTACCCCAACCACTCCACCAGCTTTTCTCTGGCTACTAAAATGGACTGGATCTCAGGAGAATGTGCCCAGATTGCCAACTTCCTGACCTGCATGGTTAGGACAGAGTGTGACAAGGAGGCTTAAGAGCAGGTCCTTTGAAGGGCAGGGCAGCAATTAGTCCTCATGCAGCCAGGCTGGGACAGAAGCAGATCCAGATATATCTGGATTTTAAGATGATTAAATCCCAAGAGGCTGAGGCAGGAGGATTGCAAGTTTAAGCCCAGCCTAGGCAAATTAGGAAGCTCTGTCTCAAAATAAAAATTTAAAGAGGGCTAGTAAGGAAAGGCCCTGGGTTCAGTCCACAGTAACACACGCATACACACATATACACACACGCACAATTGTTTCTCTGCAGCATGATCCTTCATCAGTCCCCACCTTCGGCTCAAGGAGAAAAAAGTAGTGTATAGGAGACTAAAACCTCCGTTTACTTCACTGTACCCCCAAGTGCTTATCCATGACATGTACCTCCATCTACCTATCCATCCACTCGTCTATCCACCTGTTCATCCACCCATCCATCCATCCATCCATCCACCTGTCCGTCTGTCCACCCATCCACCCATCCATCCATCCATCCATCCATCCATCCATTGACTGGATTACCTGTATGGCAAGGAAACAGGACACAGCCAGGGGAGGGGTGGAGATGAGGGTAAACAGGAAATTGCAATCATCGCGATGTGGGGAGATAAAAGGATGCCTATGGAAGCACCAGCATAACTGGAGCACTGAGAATAATACTTTTAACCCAGTGAGAAGCCTGCAAGACTGAGGAGGAAGAGGAGGGACAATTTGCCAGTCTGCACAGTAGGACTCCCCTGGCAGGCTGCAGCCCGTACCCTTCGTACCTGGATGAACTGCTCAAATTTCTGGATGTGGGCCTTCAGCTGCTCTTCCTTGATGCCCAGCTCCTCCCAGCGCAGCTTCAGGGTTTCCATTCTGCGCTTGAATGTCTTGACGGGTGCAGGAGCAGAGAGGTCAGGACAACTCCTGACAGGAGTACCCAGAAGACCGCAGCACCCCCATCCCAAAGTCTCTATTCCCAGAGGTAGGGAGGCCTCCCACTCTCTACCCTGTGCCTGGCTCAGATTGAGCATCCCAGGACACTGAGATCCCAAGACTTAGATCTTTTCTGTTCTCCCCAGTGGAAAGAAGTCAGAACCACTGGCCAGAACCCCAGCTCTAACCAGCACCCCCAGCAAGATGGGGGATGTCTCTCTGCGTCCCAGTCAGCTCCCCTCCTATTCTGCACAGCGCTCCCACTCCTGCGCTCCTTCATCTCACCTCCTTCTTTTCTTCCATAGCCTCATGCATGACGATGGCCTCCTTCTTCTTCTCCAGGAGCCGGATGGATGGGGATTCTGATTGCTCATCAAAAGTGGGGAATTTCCTGCCCAAGACATGGGCAAGAGAAACCAGTGGGTTATGAGGCTGAGGCAGGAAGTGACCGGGTGGGGAAGGAAAGGGCTCTTCTCCCCAACCTGAGCGAAAGGAGGATGTGTTGAGAAAGCGGGTCCCGTGCCTGTGTTAGGGGAGCGAGTGAGGGCTGGGTGATGGGGGGCTGGCGTCGGAGATTGGGGCTGGGAGACTGGGGGTGCCGGGACAGGAACTGAGGGGCTAGGTGGTCGGTGGCGCATGGGCTGGGCGAAGGGGTGGGCAGAC
Organism: Chinchilla lanigera; assembly: GCF_000276665.1. Lineage (NCBI taxonomy): Eukaryota > Metazoa > Chordata > Mammalia > Rodentia > Chinchillidae > Chinchilla > Chinchilla lanigera. The sequence continues at coordinate 8,208,834 of NW_004955467.1, read as the reverse complement.
CAGGCCCCAGACACTCACTGTAGCAGCTGCAGCAGCCGCTCCCCATATTGCAGCCGGAAGTACTCCACCAGGTCTTCCTCTTCCATGATGCCCAGACTCATAGTGGCGGTGACTTAACCGCCCAGGCGGCGAGTCTCCACAGTGAGGGAGCCACCGGAAGTGGGGTGGGTCGGGGTGGTGGGGATCGGGGTGGTGCCTGGGCTCTGGCTCTCCTCTGCTTGTGCTTTCAGAGTCGCACAGAGGGGAGGTGTTTGAGAGACACGGCAGAAGCCAACTAGAGGCCCAGGGTGGGCAGCTCAGGACCAGGCGTGGGGTGGTGATGGGAGATGTGGTTACCTAGCAACAGGTTGCTTAGTTCTGCGGGCAACTCCTGGAACCCGGGCTTTGCCCTCTGACCTCCGCTCCCAATCACCCCGCGTTCCTGAGGCCCAGCTCGCGCCGTTCCTCCAGCAGGAGGCGGTCATGGGGCGCTGGGAGGAGGCCCGTGCGCGGCTCCCGCGGGGCTGCTCCAAGTTTTGAGATGGAAGGAAGTGGGGGGAGGAGGAGAAAGGACAGAAAATAGGGAAAAGGAAAAAAGAAAGAACGAGCGAAGGGAAGAGAGAAGAAATGGAAAAAGAAAAAATGCCGAAACACAGACCCGTGAATTAACGACGATTAAACAGTTCATTAACGAAGACTGGTGACCGCATTCCTCCATCCCATCCGCGCACGGAAACTCATTCAGCCCGCGGGTAAATGCGAGGCCGTGGCTGCGGCGGTTGCCTGCGGCTTGGCTCGAGCTGGACCCGGCGGTGACCTCACCTGGCCGCCGACCGGCGCTCGCCGCTCCGCCTCGCTTCTGAGTCTGGGGTGCAGGGGGTCTCGCGCTGGGGCGGGTCCCGCGCTCAGCAGCCCACCCCGCCTCATTGCCGGTCCTCTGGCGCCCCCTTCTGGCCCTTCTCACCCGCGCTCAATCCCGGCCCGGAAGGAGGAGGGACCGGTGACGGCCCCGCTGGCCCCCCACCCCCGCCCGGGTCTTGCCACCGCCCCCCCGGCCCCGCCTACTGTGCAGAACCTCCGCTCCAGAACCGGCTGTAACACACGCCCCGTCGCTTCTGTCCAGGCTGCGGGGCTCAGCAGAGTCCAAGGGCAAAGCCCACCCGCCCCCATTCTCACCCTAACCCCCTGAACCTGAGATGCCGCTTCTGCACCCGGGTGTCGCAGAGGCAACAGGAACAGCACCAGTGCTTCCAGCCTCCGCAAAGGGGCGTGTTTCTCTCCTTGTTTATCCCGAGAACCTGGCACAGTCAGGGGCTTCCTGCCCTTGCCCCTGAGGTGGCAGCTCAGTTTTGGGCGGGACGAGCGATGCCAGCGCTTGCGGGACAGCCTGCTTCTGGAATCCCGTCTGCTCGGTGTACAGTAAGCCGCTTCCTCGCCGGGTGTTGAACGGCGGCGGCGGCTGGAGTGGGGCAGGGGCGGGTGGGTCCGTACTCGGTGGCCCGTCCAGGCGGACGACAGCCTCTTCTGCGCCTGTGTCCCCTCAGGCCTGCAAGCTCTTTCTGCTGCCTCATTGGATGCCTTGTCTGAGTTATGAGGCTCTCCCATCACCCTGCTGTGGGGTCCCCCCGCGTGGAGCGAGGCGCAGGCTGGTTCGTGAGAGCCCTCCCTTCTCCTCTCCCTTCATCGCCTCCCTGGGAAGCCCTGCTCCCCATCCCCCACCCCGGGGATTGAACCCGGGGCCTTCACACTGAGCTACATCTCCCAGATCCTTTTGTTTATTTTACTTTATTTTTGAGACAGGGTCTTGCCAAGTCCCTGATTTGCCCAGAGTGCCCCCGCACTTGTGATCCTTCTGTCTCTGGGGTAAAATCTACTAGATTTAGGTTAATCATCTAATGGATTTAGGTTGCTGAAAACCAATAGATACATTTTGATTTCTGTCCTGTTTCCTCCTCCCTCTAAAACAGTCAGCTGCTTAAAAGGAGAGGGGAGGGGAAAGCTATCAGGAGAGAAAAGATACAGGGTTAGGCAAGCATAGGCCTGAGTTTGATCCCTAGTATCACAGCATCAAGTATTACTATTCTGACACACAGGCCAGCCTTGCTGAGTGCACAATCTCCCTGCTCTCCTGGGAGATTCCCCTCCAGGCATTGATCAGGAGTCTTTTGCTCTATCTTGCGGCTCCACCTGGGGCCTCCAAGGTCACTGTGGTGGTGGTGTGGGGGAGCCCCATCTCCTACCCCTGCTCTGAAACACATCACTACCTCCACTTACTGAGCTCCGGTGGGAACAGGGCACATGGCTACTTACACTGCAAGGGACTAGAAATGAAGTTTCCAGGAAGAGGAAATTATTGTGATGAACATCGAACCAGTTGTGTTCTTGTTGAGAATTAAAATGGTGTTTGGAAATAAGCTAAGAACAGAACGTAATAAAGAACCTAATGGCAGACAAAGGAGGAGAAAAGGAAATACCACAACCATAATTTTTGTTTTTTGAGAGAGGGTCTGGCTTTGTACTTCAGGCTGGCCTTGAACTCACTATGGAGCCCAGGCTGGCCTTGAGCTCATGGCAATCCTCCTGCCTCAGCCTCCCGAGTGCTGGGATTACAGGCATGCACCACCATGCCCGGTGCCATAATTTTACATATAAAAATCTTAAGGGAAACATTATTCAATTTAATTTGGTCCATATAATCTCCTGGCTCTCCTGGAAAATTCTCTCTTTTTCAGTGACCAGGGATGTAGGTCCTTTCCATCTTCCACTGCCATCATATCAGCATGCCCTCTCAGTTAAACAAATGATTTCAAAAGAATAATTCACCTAGACCATAAATTACAAAATGATTTAATATTTGAAAATCTATTAATAAAGTTAGTTCTATCAATATGTCTCAAGAGAAAAGGGTTGCAATCACTGTGATTGAGGTCCACCTGGCACAGAAATCTTCAACATTCATCTTCTAAAAAAATACTACTAGCATAAAATGCCAGTGTGTTAACCTGATCCAAAACTTGAAAACCCAATAGAAAACATGAACATTTCTGTTAAAGATAATCTTGTTATAGACACGACAGGCTTTCTGCTGTCACTCCAATCATTTAACATTGTTTTGGATGTTCTAGCTATTACACAAAAAGGGAAGAAAATTAAGATTTTCTTTTTCTTTCTTTTTTTTTTACACTGTGGCAGATGCTGTGATCATGCACTGTGAAAATCTAGGAGAATGATTAATTAATTAAAATACTTTGAATTTTATGTGATACTATGTAATTTATTAGAAGAATGAAGTTGATTTATATGCATGGACATGGAGAAGTTTTAATGATAAATTATGTGACCAAAGCCAGATGCAGAGCAGTATGTGTAATGTGATTGTGTGGGGGGTGGAGGTGTGTGGGGGGTGGAGGTGCATGGAGAAAGAGCTGTAGAAGGATATTTACGAGACCTCCACAGACAGGAAGGCATGGAGGTGTAGGAGGTTGTTTTCAACAGATTTTTCTTTTTTTTTTTTTTTTAAACCTTTACATTGTTGTTAGTTCATATTGTCCTGTATTTTTTATTTCTTTTCAGTGACTGTGTATATTAGTTATGTAATTTTGAAAAAAAAAACTATAAAAGAAAAATATATACGTTTGTATTGGAAGCTACAAAAGAATGTTCTTAGAAGTCTAGCAAGAGCTATACAGGATTCTACAAAGAAAACACAGGGCTGGAGGGTGTAGCTCAATGCTTAGCCAGTACAAGGCCCTGGATTTGATTCTCAGCACTAAACAGATAAGCAAAAAACAAAATTTTTAATGAGAAATGGAAAAGAAGACTTCTCTAGACTTAGAGCATTTCTGAGTGACAACTCAATATTGTAAAGATGTAAATATCACCCAAATGAATTAAGGAAATCAGCTGATTGCAATCAAAATCCCAGAGAGATTACTTCTCCCCCCAGAAGCTGACAAAATAATGTAAATGTTCACCTAGAGAATCAAAGAAAGAAAATATTACAAAAGAAGGAGAAGAAGGGGATGAAGAGGAAGAGGAAGAGGAGGGGAGGAAGAGGAGGAGGGGAGGAAGAGGAAGAGAGGAGGAAATGGCTACTGCTAGGTCCTAGAACGCTTTCTAACTATGAAAGTGTAAAAGCACTGTGTTGGCTGGTGTACTACAGGCAGAAAACACTGAAGTGCCCTAAATGTTTGGATGAGCCACTTGACTTGTCTGTCATTTGCCTAAATTCACAATGTTAAGAAACACCTCTGGCCAGAGACAGTATCTGAAGCCTGAGAATAATTATTGGCTCTAAAATAGAAGAAACCTAAGCACAGAATACAGACTAGCTATTCAATGAGATGCATACAAATGTAACATGCCAGCTTCATGAAGTGTTAATGTTAGCATTCATACAGCATTTCACACATTTGAGAGTAATCTGTGGATTTGATTTCTTCACTTTTCAAGAATTCCCCATTATGCAGATTTTTGGAAAAAAAAGGAGAGTGAATTGTGAATTAAATGAGTTACTCAGACATGTAATTTCAAAAGCAACACTATAAGAATCCCTTTGCTTCTTTTTACTCCGTATTATTCTTAATGTCAACAGGAGCACATTTTAATCGGTTTGCTAATGGAAGCATTTAGGGCTTAGTCATGTTCCCTTCAGGATTCCGTTGTCTAAAGGCAGCCCAGGTTGTTTTCACTCATAGAATTGCGCGAAGCCGGGGACTTCCTCAAAGCCAGCCACCTTTTTATTATTATTTAAGTTTTTAAATTTAAAATTTTTCTTCTTTAACTTGGTAGACGCCACCCTACCCAAATGATTACCAGGAATAGGACGTGAGCGTTATGCCCCTGGCCATCCTTGCACGGATGATTCTATTGCATTATGGCCACTTGCTGAGGCTGAGGGGGAAAAGCCCCACTCAGAGATAGCTTCAAGGGCCACCTAGAAGGAAAAGATGAGGAGGAACCCTGCTTGTATTCATCTTACTGACTGGTCCTGATTGTGGAGATGAACCCGAGTCACAGCCTGCTCTGCAGCTTGTCCCTGAAATGTTAAGTGGCTCCCTGTGCTGTTCTGATTTCCCAGTGCTGGTATTTCTGAGAAGACAACTCCCAGTGGTCCAAACTAACAGCTCTGCTAGGCAGCAGCTGAAATAATCGCTTTCCCCCTGACCCTAGATGTTCCAGGAGTGTGACCTTCTTCTTACATCAGGAAGATGACCGACACTCTCTGTCCATCTATAAAAGCTAAGGTTGGTGTCCTGGTCACTGAGGAGAGACCTAAGGGAGTAAGAGGATGCTTCTCATGCTCTGACCCCATTGTTCCATTCACCATATTCTTCTTGCCTGGCCCTTCAGCAAGGACAGTTTACTTTAGTTTTAGTACCCCAATAGTCATACTTCTCATTTTTTTTGGCAATTAGTCTTTTATTTTTGCTCCAGTTTTATAATTTTATCAGATGACAGATGAATAATATTCTGACTCCAAACTTTGCCTGACAACAAATATATGAAGTTAGATTATATCTGAGGAAAAGAAAGTGAAACAAAAATAATGTGAAAGAAAAACTGTTACTGTAGATTTATATCCATGCATAAAATGGTTTTTTTCAGAGTCTTGCCTACAGATATGTCTTCAATGGTTCCACCTATTTTTTCTTCCAGCAGACTTAATGTTTCTGTTTTAATATTTAAATCTTTGATCTATTTTGATTTTAGTTTAGTGCATGGTGAGAGACATAGGTCTAGCTTTATGGAAAAAAAAAAAAAAGCAACCCTGATCACACAGGAAATATTACAAAGAATAAACAACTGGGATCTTATCCCATTAGAAAGCTTTTGCACAGCAAAAGAAATCACCAGCAGAGTAAAGACGCAACCCACAGAGTGGGAAAAAATTTGTTCCAGCATTCCTCAGACAAAGGCCTAATATCTAGAATATATAAAGAACTAAAAAAAAATCACATCCCCTAAAATTTAAAGACCAAATCCAAAAACGGTCGCCTGAAATTAATAGACACCTCTCAGATAAAGAAGTAGAAATGGCAAATAAATACATGAAAAATGTTCAACCTTCCTTACTGGAGATCCCTGCAGGGACCCTCCAATCTCCCGGGCGGTGTTACGGTGCATGGTGAGAGAGAAAGAGTAAGAGACAAGCAGTGGGGGTCTGGGATGGCCAGTTGTTCATGGGAAACAAAAGGCCACTCTCATCTGTAAACATCAAATCAGAATTAAATGACATTATTTTGCATTGGTGGGTATTGAACTCAGGGCCTTCCATGTATACTAAACAATTACTCTATCACTAAGCTACACCCCAGGCCCAAATCTGATTTTTTTAAAGTTGTCCTTAAATATCTACATATACAATAGAAGTGTAAAGAACTACTAGAAATAATAAATAACCAATTCAGGATCCTGGTTACTGTCTCTTGGTGGTGAAGGAAGGGACATCAGACCATGGGCGATTATAATGCATTGGTAATGGATAATGTTTTAGATCAGGCACTGGGGACACAGTGCTTCTTGCATTATTCTGTGTATCTTTTGGTATTTCTGAAATGTTTAATAATAAAATGAAAATATTGCACCTGCTCCCATGCTGATTAATCTTTCTAATCATTCTCAAGACTTGCTGGTGTTCCTCCAAACCTCCTCTTAGTCACTGTTTTTCCCCTTTCTCTTTTGAACTTCTACCCCACCCTCCACATTCCCCAAGTCTTGATTGACATCCCACCCTCTGAGCCTGACATCCACTTTTGCTAATGACTCTATCTTCTTGGGTATCCCCCTTTATGTCTCTTTGTCTCTTGGAAACGGCATAGTCTTAAAATACTTCAATGTCCCTTACTTGCCACTTCTTCATTTACCATGCAGACTCACAAAATTTTAGAACTAGAACAACCTGAAACCATTTATTCCAAACTTCTCATTATGTAAAAGACAAAAGGTATGGAGGTTTGAAGACTACACTTCCTTTTCGGTAATGGCAAAGCTGGAATTGAAATGAGACCAAGTCCATATTTCCACAAGACTGCAAACCAGGAGAGCCCCTTGGCTCCTGACCCTGGAGATGCTGCCAAAGTGGAAGGCAATTTGGTGGGTATTGGCACTGAAGGCAAATATAGAGAAGAAGCCCCAGGGAGACAGAAAGTGGTTAGGTGCACAGACATGTGTGTGTGTATCACATATAGGTAATGGCAAGAAGCAGAAAAAGGACAAATACTAAGGCTGGGATGGATGCCATTTTTCTCTTTCATATTGCCCTGACAAGGCTGCTTCCCAAAACACAAATCATGGTCAGTCCAGTGCTAATTTCATGCCAACTGAGCATAGCACGTAGCACGGTGAGAAAGGAGCAACACTGAAGTGGATAGAAGGCACCCAGGCAGTCCCTCACATGAATATGACCCATTAGAGGAACAAACCTGAATGTTCCCTCTTCCATGAGTGCTATAGGCTGAACCGTGTTGCCTACAAATTCATGTGTTAATGTCCTGACCTCCTAATGTGACTGTACTTGGAGAAAGCATGTTTAGGTGAAATGAAGTTGTAAGGATGGGATCCAGTTTCCATCGGATTAGTGTGTTTATAAAGAGGAAGCCTAGAAAGCTCATATACTCTCTTTCTCTTTGTTTAAACACAAAGGAAAGACCATGTGAGCTCACAGTACAAAGGCAGCAGTTTGCAGCCCAAGTGGAGAGTCCTCACCAGACATCAGCCTGCTGGTACCTTGATCTTGGACTTCCAGCATCCAGAACTATGAGGGGGCTCCTGTTGTTTAATCCATTCAGTTTGTGGCATTTTCTTATAGCAGACAGAGAAGATGAATATAGATTTTTGGGGGGAAAACCAAAATGGTGGCATAGCCACCAGCAGCAAAATTCAGCCTTTTGAAACTCAGAATCCAGTCTTAGAAAATAACAACTTCGTGAAGAGAAAAAAACAAAGTAGATCTTTGGGAATAGGGAAGGAACTGACAAGAAAATTAAAAGTTACAAAGAAATTAGAGAAATAGACCACAGTGCAGAGAAAAGAACAAAGCAGCCAGGAAGCTTATCTTGGCTCTGAGGAAGTAGAACCTGTCTCCGTAGATGCAAGATAAGCCCCCATGTTATAGGCAGCTAAGTTAGATAAAATATTATAGGCAGTCAGACAGAGCTAGGCCCTCAAAGAAGCCTGTGCAGAAGATGAGATACCTTACAACTGTGGGAGAGACAGGTTCTTCCACTGTGGGCCAGACCTCAAGATAAAAGATAAAACAAATGCACCCACATACTTCCTAAGGATAAACATCAGGGACTGATGTTCTAAATAGGTATCTATCACCTTGAGAAAGCCAGAAAGAGCCACTAATCCAATCCGCTACAGGAAAAGCTCCTGTTCTGTATTTATGCCTGCTTGCTATGTGACTTGCTCCCCCATTTGATCTGATTTAATCAATTTTACATGAGCAATTACACTTGTAATCTTACTGGTTGACCATAGTTTTGTCCCACTTCATGTGCACCTTGTGATTTCCCATTTTTCCCCCTTGGACATGCCTCACATTGTGGATTTGCTCTATAAAAATCACTAGAAAAGGCAGGGTCCTTTGCAACCCACTCAGGACCCTCTCTGTCTTTCTCTTGGACAAAGCTTTCTTTCCCCCAATAAATACATTCTGCTCTTTACCTCCATTGTTCCTAAAATTCATTCTTCAATTTTAGAGAACACAGACTCATACAGACATCTAGCAGGTTGGGAGTTTCTTTCCTGTATATCACCCAGAGGTAGCAACTCCAGGGAGAAACAACAGACCAGGTCAGCAGTGCTAGCCCCAGGAAAAGCCCAGGGCTATTGCAAACTATGAAAACAACATGAGATTTTACTCAACAGTGACTCCTTCCACACAGTAGGCAACATTTGAAGAAGGAATCCAGTGAAGTGCCTGCCATATTGTCAGAGTATTTAATCAGAAACCATTTTGGGAAGGTGTTGATTATTTAAGACTGAGACTCAAAACAACTAAAAACAACTTCACTTCAGGGTTCCCAGTGTAACCTTTCCACAGTGACTGGTTAAGAGACAGCCACATGAAACAATTGTGGAGATGATATGGCCAGGTCAGAAGGACACAGGGTCCCACCCTCCGTGGTGAGAAGCCAGGCCTGGTGTGTGTGGCCCTGAGGTGATGCTGGGTCTGAAAAGTGTTCACATTAAGTACAGTAAGCTGCTGGAACCCTTGCTCTGATGCCTACATCTGATACAGATCCGAAGTAGGATTGCTTTCTCCAGCTACCAACATGAGCCGGGACATACCTTGGCTTGGATGGTTACTTGTGCCTGGTGTGAATAGGCAGAGGAACCTTTGGAAAGGGGGGGTACTTCACAAACCTACAGGATGTAAAGTGAGGTAAAGAAAACTGTGACTTGCTGGATTCCAAAACTATAGATCCTGGAAAGAAGTCACCTTTCAAAGACACAAAGAAAATTTTTCTCTTTTTGGATTCAATTTTTTTTTTCTCTTCACTAGATTTTTGAAGTTTGGGGAATTTTCCTTTTAACTTTTAAATTCTTTTTCTTTTTTCTTCTTTTTCTTGTTTGTTCTTTTTTGTTACCTTTATCAAATTATATTAATTTCCTTCTATTCCTTAATAGGATACTTTGTCTCACTTTCCACACCATTTCATCTTCAATTTCTTATTTTTCAAATTTTCTTCTTTCATTCTCTCATTCCCTACCTCATCTACCTTTACTAGTATAACCATTAAACTTTATTACTATTTAGTTAGTTAACTGTATGTTATTACTGTTGAATTCTTTTCTATTGTTAGTGGAGGCATAGTTATTCCACTTAGTAGATATTTACTGTACGTCAATATATGGTTTGTCTTAGTGTTTATAATATAATCATTGATCTCTTTTCTATGATTAAGGGTAGATATTATTGGTTCTTATTGTATGTCAATATCCAGTTCTTCTTTGATGCTATTATTGTTGCTGATTTACTTGCTATTGCCAGGATGGCATAATTGTTGCTATGAATATGTTTTCTCTGAATGTCAATACTTGGATTACCTTTGTGTCATTAACAATACTGTGATCCATTCATAGGGAACTGGGTATTGGGCCAATTATACTTTACCCACCCCCAATTTAATGAAGGTGGTCAGATCTTGGGGTAGAGGCAGAGGCTTATAGTTAGCTATGCCCAGAATGTATCACTGAAAAGCAGACACTAACTGAGAGATCCCCATGCAAGCAACAAAATCTTTCCACTATAAGTGCCTGCAAACCTCAGCACACACACACAAAAAAACCAAAAATTCAAATGTTAGAAGACAAGGCAACAGATCACCTCCAAAACTCTTAACTGCCCAAAAGCTGACCCATGAGGCATTGAGGAGCAAAAAATCAAGCCACACAGCCAAATTATTTGAGAAGAGATTTAAAAAAAACCAGATCAGTAAGGTGCTTGGCAAGCTCAAATGTAATTAGAAATGAACAAGGCAGAATCACAACGGACAATGCTTAAATCCAGAAAATTATCAGTAACTATGTTGAGAACTTGTACTCTGATAAGTTCAAGAATTCTGAAGAAATGGAGAGATTCTTAGATATACATGAGCTACCAAAAATGAACTAAGAAGATATAAAACCTCTGAATAACCCAATATCAGACAATGAAATTGAAACAGTAATTAAAAAGTCTACCAACTAGGGAAAGACCAGGTCCCGATGGATTCACTGCTGAAGTCTATAAATGTGATGCAGGATCCAGTGCTAATACTCCTCAAACTCTTTAATGAAATTGAAAGGGAAGAGGTACTTCCAAGTCATTCCTGAAAGCTAGCATTATCTTGATTCCAAAAGCAGACAAGGATACAACCAAGAAAAGAGAACTATAGACCCCTCTCTTTAATGAACACTGTCAAAATGACCATACATCCAAAACTGATATACAGATCAAATGCAAACCCAATCAAAACACCACCAGCAGTCCTCATAAAACTTGAGAAAACAATCCTAAGATTCATACGAAATGAGAAGAGAGCTAGAATAGCACAAGCAACCCTGGGCAACAAAGCAAAGCAAGAGGCACCACAGTCCTGGACTTCAAGTTATACTACAAAGCTACAGTGATGAAAACACCCACCTTGGCAACAATAACAACAATAAAAACAACAAAACAAAAACCACAAAAAAGTCAGACATATGGCTCATTGGAACAGGATAGAGGATGAAGAAACAACTCCAGGCACATTCAGCTATCTGATCTTTGACAAAGGGGCTAAAAACATATGCTGGAGGAAAGATAGTTTCTTTAACAAATGGTGCTGGGAGTACTGGTTATCCACATGCTGAGGACATAAGCTAAACCCATGCCTCTGACCATGTACTAAACTAAAATCAAAGATCTAAAGGCTAAAATAGAAACTTAGTCTTCTGGAAGCTAAAATGGGTAAAAATCTTAAAGACATAGGCATAGGCAAGGACTTTCTGAACAGAATAGCAGTTGCATAAGAAATGATACCAAGAATTAACAAATAGAATCATATCAAATTAAAAAGTTTCTGCACTGCACAGGAAACAACCAACAGAGTGAAAAGCCAATCTAAAGAATGAGGAAAAAAATCTTGCCATCTATTTCTCAAACAGAAGGCTAATATTTAGAATATATAAAGAACTCTAAAAAAATTGACCTCCTCAATAAAAGACCCAATCATAAAATGGGTGATTGAAATACAGACATTTCTCAGAAGTACAAATGACTGTTAACATATGAAAATATATTCAACATCACTAGCCGTTAGAGAATTGCAAATTAAAACAACACGAGATTCCATCTTACTTCAGAAAGAATAGCAGTCATCAATAAATCAAATAATAACAAATGCTGAAGGCTGCAGGGAAAAAGGAGCCTTTCATTGTGGGTGGGAATATAAACCACTATGGGAGTCAGCATGGGATTTCCTCAAAAAACTAAAACTAGAAATTCCTTTCAACCTAGATATTCCTCTTGTTGGTATCTTCCCAAGAGTTAAAGACATATTACAGTGATACATACATTCCCATATTTATAGCAGCACAGTTCACAGTGGCTAAATCTTGTAAGTAGGTTGTATGTTCCTCAACAAGTGAATAGAAAAACAAAATGTAATATTTATACACAGTGGAGTACTACTCTGCCATGGATAAGGATAAACTTGAGTCATTTATGCAAAAATGGATACACCTTAAGATCATAATATTAAATGAAATAAGAAATGAAATAACTCAGACACACCATTTTAAATATCTCATGGTTTTTATATGAGAAACCCAAAATACAAACAAAGAGCAAAATAAAATATAGGTAGTAGGAAGATTTTTTTTTAGACAAGGTCTCATTTTGTAGTTTAGGCTGGCCTCTAGGAAGGATGTCCATGTCATGGTTCCACTGGTGCTTGAACTCAGGACCTTCTATTATACTGCAGAAATGATAACCACAATACTAGGGAACTGCCTGCTGGAAATAGATCTTTTGCAAATGGGAAGGGAGTGATAGAGGGAGACAGGAGGGAGGCAAAGGGGATACGAAGAGAATTTGGATGTGTCATGTCCATGTACCATCTCCCCATGAGGAAAGTGATCATTATGTACTACAAACATGTACTAGTAAAAAGTAAAAACTGAGGAATAAAAGGAAACAGAGAAGGTGAATACAATAAGATAGGCAGTTGCAACAGAGAGAAGCAGCCCTTGGGAAAGAATGCTGCCTGGTGAAGGGGATCTGAAAGTTTGCTGAGAAGAAGAATTGCCTGGTTGAAGGAGGCAAAAGGAAAGTGATTGCTCACAGACTGCAACACCAGAGGCTCTCTCACCGTGCAAGCACACATTGGCAGTCATGGTGGTTGGTGGTCCCAAGGACACAGACTCATAAGGACAAATAATAGGATGCTGGGCTTAAACTTGCAATCCTCCTGCCTCAGCCTCCCAGAGTCTGGAATTACAGACATATGCCACCATCTCCAGCTAGGATAGCCATATTTACATGACATGAGCTACAAAAAATTTCTCCAATGTTTCTTTGGTCTTTGACTTATGGTGAATTTTGATGTTAGTTTGCCGGGGGATTTGTAGAAAATTTTAATTTTTATGTCATCAAATGCATTACTAATTTCATAGCTTCTGGATTTTGAGTCATAGTTAAAGGAACTTTTCCTACTACAAAGCTGTTAAGGAATTTTCCCAGGTTTTCTTCAAATACTTCTATGGTTTTAAATAATTTTCTGATGTCATTTTAAAATATTTTTATCTCTGAGGCAATTGGAGTTTATCTTGGTATATGGTGTGAGACAAGGATCCTGCTTTCCCACCATCTAACGTATGTCCAGTTTCTACTTATAGATTAGCCCTTCTTTGCTTCACAGAAGCCTACTGTTCAGTTGGTCTGCCTAAATATGTGCCTTTATTTATTGAAGCTTTCAATGTGTTTGCACATCTTTTTTGCTAGTCCTATCTTACTGTGCTTCTTTTTCAGTCTTCATACATATTTTTGAATCAGTTTTTCTCGTGCTACTAAAATTTTATTTTGATTTATTTCCAGTACTGGGTATTGAACACACTGTCTTTTCACTGAGCTACATCCCCAACCCTTTTTTATTTTTGGGACAGTGTCTTGCTAAGTCACTAAGGTGACTGAGCTGGGCTTGAACTCATGATCCTTTTGCCTCAGCCTCGCATAGTGCTGGAACTACAGGTATGCACCATCATGCCAAGCTCCACTGAAAGTTTTACCTTTTTTTGAGACAAGGTTTCACTATGTAGTCCAGGCTGGCCTCAAACTCATAGTGATCCTCTTGCCTTTGTCTCCAGAGTGCTGGAATTATAGGCATGCTCCACTATTCTTGCCTTCCATTAAAATTTTAGAATTCACTTTTCTAGTTCCAAAACAAAACAACCAACTAAATAACAGCAACAACAATTATACATATATTTCTCCCTTCTTTTCTCCTTTCCCCTATCCCAGTTATTCTTTCCCTTTTGAGCAGTTTCTTTCCCTTTCACAATGTTTATTGTACCTTTTGGATCTTATTTACTCTTCTAGTTTCTTACATTAGTGAGACAATATATTTACACATGCGAGTCTGATTTATTTCACTTATGAGTATGGTCTCTAGTTGCATCCATTTACTTGTAAAAGCCTTGATTATCTTTCTTTATAGCTGAGTATACTCCATTGTATAAAATACTCTATTGTATAAAAATGCCACATTTTTTTTATCCATTCCTCAATTGATGGGTATTTGAGTTGTTTCCAAGATTTAGCTATTACAAATTGTGCTGCTATAAACATGGGTGCACATATACTGCTGTGGTATGGTATTTTTAATTCTTCTGGAAAAATATCCAGAAAGGGAATAGCTGGATGAAATGGACCTCTAATCCTAGTTTTTTAAGGAATCTCCACCTTGATTTCCACAGTTTACATTCCCACCAACAGTGGAGAAGTGTCCCTTTTTCCCCACAGCCCCACCAGCATTTGGTATTGGTTGATTTTTTGATGGTAGCCATTCTTTCTGGGGTGACATGGAATCTCAGTGTTGTTTTAATTTGCATATCTTGGATGACCAAAGCTGTTGAACATTTTTTCATATATTTATTTGCCATTTATATTTCTTCATCTCAGATGCCCATTTTTGGATTGGGTCTTTTAATTTTGGGGGCCTGATTTTTAAAAATTCTTCCTGTGCTCTATATAGAAGTCCTTTGTCCCCTGAGGGACAATTGGCTAAAATTTGTGGGTTTTCTTTTTACTCTGTTGGTGATTTCTTTGGATGTACAAAACCTTTTAATAAGATGAGATCTCAGTTGTTGATTCTTTGAAGTACTTCCCATGCAGCTTGGTTTTTGTTTGTGAACTCTCTGCCTACCCCTATGTCTTCAAGATTTCTGCCTACTTTCTCTTCCAGTAGGTTTAGTGTTTCTGTTTTTGACCCATTTTGACTTTACTTTAATGCATGGTGGTAGACATGGGGCTAGTTTTAGTCTTCGGCATGTGGAAAGCCAGTTTTTCCAGCACCATTTATTAAGGAGGCTATCTTTCTTCCAGTGAACACGTTTGGCCCCTTTGTCAAAGATAAGTTGGCTGAGTGCGTTTGTAGTTGTGCCTGCATCCTCTAATCTGTTCCATTGATCCTCAGGTTGGTTTTTTTTTTGCCAGTACCATGCTGATTTTATCACAGTAGCTTTGTGTATAATTTCAAGTCAGGGATTGTGATGCCTCCTGCCTTGCCTTTGTTGTCCAAGATTGCCTTTGCTATTCTAGGTCTCTTCTGGTTCTGGATGAATTTTAGGAATGTTTTCTGTAGATCTGTGAGGCATGCTAATGGCATTTTGATCAGGATTGCATTAAATCTGTATAATAATTTTGGGAATATACCCATTTTCACAATGTTGGTTCTTCCTATCCATGAGCAAGGAATAGCTCTCCATTTTCTGAAATCCTCTTTGATCTATTTTTTTCAGAGTGCTGTAATTTTCAATGTATAGATCTTTTACTTCCTTTGTTAGATTGAATCCTAAGCATTTTATTTTTTTGGATAATACTATGAAGGGTGTGGTTTCCCTAATTTGTCTCTCAGTGAGTTTGTTGTTTGTGGACAGGAATTTTATTGATTTCTGAGTGTTGACTTTGTATCCAGCTATGCTACTAAATTTGGTTTTTAAATCTAAAATTCTTTTGGTGGAATTTTTGGGGTCTTCACTGTAGAGTATCATGTCATCTGTGAATAATGATAATTTCACTTCTATCTTTCTTTTCCTTATTCCTTTTATTTCTCTTTTTTGTCTAATTGCTCTGGCTAATTGTCTTGGTCAATTTTCTCTCATTGCTGAGACAAAATACCTGATGCCCAAAATTGAGGAGGAAAGGTTTATTTAGCTTACGGTTTGTGGAGGTTTCAGTCCATACTGGGCTGGTTCCAAGGCAGAGTGGCACATGGCAGAGGGCAAGCGTTCATGGCTGCAGAACACAGCAAAACAAGAACAAAAGGGAGGAATGGCAGCAAGCAGCCTCTTTCTCTCCTTTACATTGTATGCAAACTACCCGTCCCAGGGTGAGTGTAGCATTCACACCCATAATCTCAGCATTGGATCATGAATCAATCACAAATCCTAGAAGCCCACCCCATGACTGTATGAAGATTTGGGGGGACATGCGGACACAAACCATAACACTAATGTTGGCAGAACTATATTGAATAGGAGTAGTGATAGCAAACATCCTTGTCTTGTTACTAATTTTAGAGTGAAAGCTTTCACTTTTTGTCCATTTAGTATAATAGTGGCTGTTGGTTTGTCCAGTGACTTTTATCAGATTGAGGTAAAGATCATCTACTCCAATTTTCGGTAGGGATTTATCATAGATGAGTGTTGGACTTTATCAAAAGGTTTTTCTGCCTCTATTGTGATGATCATTTTGTCTTTGGCTCTGCTGAGATGTTGTATTACATTTATTAATTTGCATATGTTGAACCATCCCTGCATTCCTGGGATGAATCCCATTTGGTCATGTTATAAAGTCTTCTTGATGATTTGCTACGTTGTGTTTGCTAGTATTTTATTGAGGATTTTTGCATCTATGTTCATTAAGAAGATTTGTCTATAGTTTTCTTTTTGGGTTGGGTCTTTCTCTGGTTTTTGGTATCAGGGTAATACATGCATCCAGGAATGAGTTAAGGAGAATTGCTTCCCTTTCAATTTCATTATAGAGTTTGAGGAGTATTGGTGTTAAATCTTCTCCAAATTTCTTGTAGAATTCAGTTGTGAATCCATCAGGACCTTGGATTTTCTTTGTTGGTAAGTTTTAAATTATATTTTCAATTACATTGACTGATAATTGGGTATTTATAATTTTTATCTTTTTTGATTTAGCTTTGGTAATTCATGTTTCTAGGAATCTGTCCATGTCTTCTGTGTTTTCCATTCTATTCAAGTAAAGATTTTCAAAGTAGGTATTGATTTCCATAGGATCTGTAGTGATTTCACCCTTTTCATTGCTTATTGCAAGAATTTGAGTTTTTTTCTTTCCATTTTTGATAAGGTTGGCTAGGAGTTTATCAATTTTATTTCTTTCAAAGAACCAACTCTTCAATTCATTAATTTTTGTATTGTTTTCTTAGTCTCAACTGCATTAATTTCTGCCTTGATCTTTATAATTTTCTTCCTTCTTTGGGCTTTGGGCTTGATTTGTTTTTCTTTTTCTAGAAGCTTGAGGTGCAGTATTAGGTTGTTTATTTATGCTTGTTCCGTTTTCCTTTTTTTGGGGGGGGGTACCAGGAATTAAACTCAGGACCTTGTGCTTGCCAGGCAGGCACTTGTGCCACTGAGCTATATCTCTGGCCCTTGTTTTCCTACTGTGAGAATTTACCACTGTAAATTTTCCTCTGAGAACTGCTTTCATTGCATCCCACAGGCTCTAGTAAGTTGTATTTGCATTTTTATTTGATTGTAGATATTGTTTACTTTCTTCTTTGGCTTAATCTGTGACCCATTGATTGTTTAGGAGGGTGTTATTTAATTTTCATGTGTTTATGGAGTTTCTGCAGTTTCTGTTGTCAATAATTTCCAATTTTATTGCACCATGGTCAAATAATATGTATGGGATAATTTCAATTCTTTTGCATTTAGTTAAGCATGTTCTGTGGGCTAGTATATGGTCTGTTTTAAAGAACATAACCATGTGCAGCTGAGAAGAATATATATTCTGTTGTTGTTGGGTGGAACACTCTGTAAAGGTGTATTAAGTCCATTTTTTCACAAGTTTTGTTCAGTTCTGGTATTTCTTTGCTGATTTTTTTTGTCTAGTTGATCTATCTCTTTGTGACAATGGGGTGTATAGGTCCCCCATTACAATTGTGTTCTTGTTTATTTGATTTTTCACATCTAATAATATTTGTCTTATACAGTTGGGTGCTTCCCTTTTGGTGTACATATATTTATGATTATTATGTCTTCCTCTTGAAGTTTTCCTCTAACAAGTAGTAGTGATCTTCTTTATCTCTTTTGATCATTCTTGGTTTTAAGTTCACATTGTCTGCAAACAGAATAGCTAGCCCTGCTTTTTTCTGGGTTCCTTTTCTGGGAGTATTGTTTTCCATTCTTTGACTTTCAGTCTATGAATTTCCTTTAGAGTTAAATGTGTTTCTTGTATATAGCATATTGTTGGATTTTTTTTTTCATGATCTACCTGTCAGTCTGTTTCTTTTGATTGGTGAATCGAGGGAATTTACATTAATGGTTAAAATTGATTGGAATTGGCTTATCTTTGTCATGTTATTTTCCTGCTGTTGGTTCCCTACTTTTCCCCTCTGTTTAACTGCTTGCCCTGCTTGGTGGTTTCTTTCTGTTGTTCTTGGAATTGTGGTCATTTTTTGTCTCTTTCTAGAATATTTTTCAGCACTCTTTGTAGGGTTCATTTGGTGGTCATGAATTTCTTCAGTTGTTCTTTTTCATAGAAGTATCTTTATTTTTCCATTAATTTTGAAAGATAGTTTTTCAGGATACATCATTCTAGGTTGGAAGTTGTTTTCTTTCAGGACTTGAAATACTTCACTCTAATCTCTTTTTTTTTTGATTTGATAGTTTGTGTTGAGAAGTCTGCCATGATTTTGATGGGTTTTCCTTTATAGGAGATCACTTTCTTTTCTCTAACAGCTTTTGATAATCTGTTCTTGTGCTGAATTTCTGGGATCTTAATTATTATATGTCTGGATGTGGATTTATTTTGGTTTTGAATGATTGTAATTCTATGTGTCTTATCTATGTGTATGTCAGATTATTTTTCCACACTTGGGAAATTTTCTGCTATTACTTCTGCAAATAGCTTTTTTATGTCATTTGGGTTGACTCCTGCTTTTTCGTTGCACATATCAGTCTTATATTGTTTTTCTTTGCATCATCTTGCAGCTGTTGAATTGTTATTTCCTGGTTCCTTGCTATTTTTAAGAGATCTTTCCTTTTTGTGATCACTAGCTGTAATGCTGTCTTTAAGGTCTGAAAGTCTATTTTCAGTTTTGTTCAAGTGGTTTTGCCAGCTTTCAATGGAATTTTTAATTTCCTGGATATCTCTGAATCTGTTTCATGTATTGTAATTCTTTCTTATTTTGTTCATTCAAGGTTTCCATCATTTTCTGGAGTGCCTTTATTTTTTTTAAATCTATGTCTCCTTTAGATATGCTGAGCAATTCTTTCATTATGGTTGTCATTTCTTTTTTTACCTCAGAGTTTAATTCTAATATGATTTCCTCCATTGCCTCCTGGAGTTGTTTCTTTACTTTAGTTGTTATCATTTCAAAATTTCAGGTGTGTGACTTCTAATTTTTCTAAGTCAGTATCTCCTGGATTTGTTCTGGGTGGGCTGGAGGTCTGAGAATGTATTTTGCTCCTTCATCTTGACATCCTGAGTTCCTCTGGACAAGCCAGTTGCCATGTCCCAGGCATTTCCTGCACTGGCTGCCTGTCCTGTGATGTAGGAGGATGGGCCAACCACCTGGGTTCCTTTGGATGGAGGTTTCTGCAATGGGACAGAGCCTCCCTCGATGATGGAGGGGTAGTGGGTGGGGTCTTTCCCCTCCCTCAGAGTTCACCAGGGCTCTGCAATGGCTTCCTCAGTGCAGGAGGGGGCAGTGGGCAGAAGTTAAAATTTTTGACTACTAAAGTAGACGTTTATGTGCTCTCAGGATATTTTCTGTTGGCTCTTTACTGTTACTCTTTTTCTGTTACTGTATATGTAACACATCTTTCTGGTTTTTGCTTATCTTGTGAATTTCTGCTAAAAACTGGACATTTAGGTAGTAGATTGTAACTACTTGGCATCCCTTGGCAACTAGTCCCCCTAGACTGATTATGAGTTGGTTTTATGCTATTTTTCCTGTTGCTGTTTATTTGTTTGGTGACTTTCCTGGGTTATTTCTACACCTGCTATATTCTTTGAGGTGTGCAGACCCTGAATTCCCTGCTAGCCTTTTTCTTTAAAAAGAAGTTTTTATTTCTATTTTTAAGTTGGGTTTTCCAGGGTTCACTTCTAGATCAGTATAATTTAGTGGTCAGTCAATGATTGGTCTGAAAATTTGTCTAAATGCTTTGTCCCTGTGTCTTCTACACATTGCCAAAGGGATCTAATTTTTTTCCTCAAGGGGATCATATTTGAAGGCACATCTTCAAACTGTGGGCAGTTTATAACATGGCTTTAGCTTTCACCTTCTGCTTACATATGGAAAGGCTCAAGGTCAGCCAGAGGTGCGTGACTGTGATCTCCTTTCCAATGTCTTTCTAGCGTGAACATACACAAAGCCTTCTAGATCCACAGGAATGTTTGAGCTTTTAAAAGTTCCATGTGGTTTTCTATTTCTCAAGGATTTCCTTTGAAAGTTTTATTGTTGTTGGCCAGCCTCTTGTTTGCTGCAACCAAAATCACAGCCTTAGGCATCTGAGATATTGGCTGATGGCTATTTGTTTTGGTGATGCCTTGAGGATAGTTTTTATCCCCTTGAGCTGAGCTGTGGGTCAAACAAAATAGCCACAGCTCTTTGGGAATGGAGACTTTTCCTCAGGTAGCTGCTAATTTGGACAAGATATTTATTATGCTGTGGGATGGCGTTTTTAATACAGCTCCAAAAGAGGTCAACCTTCTTCATTAGCTTTGATTTTTTTTTTTTTCTTCCAGTACCAGGAATCAAACTGACTACCTTGCACTTGCCAGGCAGGCGCTGTACCACTGAGCTAAATCCCTAGCCCCTTCATTAGCTTTGAAAGGCCAGCTTTTTATGGCTGCTGGGCCACCAAGTTACAAGGCCACAGATAGTGTCTTAACTGAGGTTCAATATTTTCCCTTGGATAGATGATTTTCAGTTCATCCTGTGGTTTTGGAACATTTCCAGATTTCTGAAATGGCTTATATTAGTTGTTTTGCCAGTATTTTTGTTGCGTTTGAGTGAGAGTGCTTTATTGAAGTCCTCACTTCCCCATTCCAGAATCTAATCTCCTTGAAAGCATTTTGAAAGGGAAAATAGCTCAGTAAGATGAAAAATGAATCTGGGAGGAAAGGTAAGGCATGGAAAGTAAAGGGGAAAACATAGCTTGAAAAATTGTATTGTCACCTACATTAGCAATGTCTTCTGCAAAAATACGTTATTCAGAAATAAAGCCTAGAAACACAGTTGGAGAAGGGAATAAGGAAATGCTGGCAGGAGGAAAGACTGGAGGGATGGAAGTAAGCTAAGGCACCTTTCCTGTTTATGGAGACATTCAGATGTTGTTCAGGTTAAGAAGTTGACTAGGGAAAGAATAAAATAAGTAAAGATCATAAAGATTAGGACTGATCATGAGAATTGAATAAATAGAGTGTATTCATTTCCTTTCCTTCCTCTCTCTTTTTCCTTCCTTCCTTTTTTTCCTCTCTGCCTCTCTTTCTTCCTTCTTTCCATCCCCCTTCACTTCCAGTTTCCTTCTTTCTTTCTTTCTCTCTCTGTCTCTGTCTCTCTCTCTTTCTCTCTTTCTCTCTTTCTCTCTTTCTATAGTACTAGGGGACTGGACCAAAAACCTCATGCATGCTAAGCAAGTACTCTACACTAAGTTACATTTCCAGCTTGAAAGTATTATTTTCTAGAAAAAGAAATTGATCTACTCAATGCAAAGTAGAAAATCCAAACTTTTCAATTAACAGAAGAAAATTCTGAGCTATTCCAAAAAAGATGGAAAGCATTAGAAAGTACAGTAAAATAGAGAACCCAAAATGAGACAGCAGAAATAAGAAATAAGTTTTTAAGTAATTTAATTAATGTAAATGTAAATGAATTAAACTCACAAATCAAAAATTAATCATTGGACAAAAAAAACCTAATGATATATTGTTCACAGGACATGACTTAAGCACAAGCAAAATGTTAAAAAAATTCAGACACATTAAAAACATCCTCTAGAGTATCAATTTTTAAAATCAGAGCAAAAATTAATTTAGGGTAAAAATAACATAAAGGACAAAAAGGGATGGTATATGCTACAAACAAACAACAAATCAAAGTAATCATAAACATATATGTACCCAGCAATGCAGCAATGTGGCCTCAGAGTGGATAAAACAACAACAAAAGAAAACAGGAGGCACTGGTGTGTCCTGAAAGGTCCCATCACCTCTTAACATGGTTGAAGTGGGTACCAAACTTCCAACCCATGCAAGTTTGGTTGACATACACCTATATACATACTGTAGAAGATAGGCCAACATAGAAGGCCTTGTCTTATGAATTTTTTTTTAAAAGGACCAAGAGTGTAGCTCAGTGGTAGAATACTTGCCTAGCATGTATGAGACTCTGAGTTCAAACTCTGGAACTGAAGGAAAGAAGAAAAGAAATATAAGAACAGAAAGGTAAGTGTATAACTCAAAAAGGAGAAGAGGAAGAGGAAAAAAGTAAAAAACAGTTAGAGCCTCCAGACAATGTTGTGACCTCATAGGAATGAGAATGAAGGAACTAATAAAGATATAGCGGATATAAAAACCCTACTATGGCGGTCATGCCTATGATTCCAGCTACTCAGAAGGCTGACATAGAGAGATGGCCAGTTTGAGGCCAGCCTGGGCAACTTAGTGAGACCCTGTCTCAAAAATAAAATGGGGGAGCTGGGCATAGTGGGGCATGCCTATAATCTCAGCACTTGAGGGTCTGAGGCAGGAGGACTGCCATGATTTCAAGGCCAGCCTGTACTACAAAATGAGACTCTGTCTCAAAAAAGCAAAATAAATAAAATAAAAAGCAAGTGAAGGGGCTGGGGATTTAGCTCAGCGGCAAAAGCGCCTGCCTGGCAAGCCCAAGGTCGTGAATTCGGTTCCCGGTACCAGAGAAAAACCAAAAAAAAAAGCAAGTGAAAAGCACTAGCTTCAATCCCTGCAAAACAAACAAACAAACAAATGGACAGACAGACAGAGATGGAGAGGCAGAGAGAGACAGAGACCAAGAGAACAAAGCCAGTGGTATAAAGAAAAAAGAACTCTTTAACTTAAAATTATAAGCAATTATTATCTTAAAACTTTAGATGTATTCTTTTTAAGGTTGGGAACAAAAAAAGTGATCATATTATCAGTAATACATGGAGACCACCACCATCACCAATAGCAAGTTCAAGAGGCAACAGGTAAATGCAAGAGTATTAATCATTTTTAAAGTATAAGTTGAGAAATGTTAAGTATATTTATGTTGTTCTGCAACACTCTGTAACTGTTCTACCTTGCAAGACAGAAATCTGTACCAACTGAACAACACTGTAGGAAATAGCACAATTAAACCATTTCTCAGTGCAGATAGTAGTTCAGTGAGAACATTTCTCATGCTTTGAGCCCCGGGTGTATATCTGACATTTCAAGCTGCCACAGCACAGACTTTCTCAGGAACACTGGCACACTATATGTTGGTAGCTCTTTGCAGTCTCCAATTCATTAATTTCTGCTTTGATCTTTATAATCTCCTTCCTTATACAAGCTCTGGATTTGGGTTGCTCTTGTTTTTCTGACCTTAAGATGCAGCATTAGGTCATTTATGGGCTCATTCTATTTTTCTGATGTGGGCATTCACTGCTATAAATTTCCCTTGCAGGACTGTTTTTGTTGTCTCTCATAAGCTCTGATCTGTTGTGCTGGCATTATCATTTAAGTCCAGGAACTGTCTTATTTCTTCCTTAATTTCCTCTGTGACCCACTCAAGAGTATGTTGTTTAATTTCTATATGTTTGCATAGTTTCTGCAGTTTCTTTTACTACTGATTTCTAGTTTCATTGCTCTGTGATCTGATAGCATGTATGGTAACATTTCTGTTCTTTTGCATTTACTTAGGTATGCTTTATTAGCTGGTATGTGCTCTATTTTTGAGAAAGTACCATGTATGGCTGAAGAAAATGTGTATTCTGTTGTAGGGTGGAACACTCTGTATATACATCTGTTCAAAGATTTGGATCAACTCTGGTATTTCTTTGTTGATTTTTTTGTTTAGTTCATCTGTCTATTTGTGGTAATGGGACATTGAGATACCCCACTATAACTGTACTGATGTTTCTCTGTTCTTTTCATGTCCATTAGAGTTTGTTTTATGATGTTGGGTGCACTGTGGTTTGGTGGATATATGTTTACAATTATTATCTCTTCCTGTTGAATAGCTCCATTAACCAACATGTAGTGTCCTTCTTTGCCTCTTTTGATCAGCTTTGGCTTGAGATCCACTTTGTCAGAGAATAGGATAGCTACTCCTGCTTATTTTTGTGTTCCTGCTGTGTGGAAGATTGTTTTCCATCCATTGCTTTTTAGCCTATAAACTTCTTTTTGTATTGAATGTATTTCTTGTATACTGCATAACATTAGATTTTGTTTCTTGACCCATTCTGCTAATCTTTGTCTTTTGATTGGTGAGTTGAGTCCATTTACATTGATAGTTTTATTGATAAGTATTGACTTATTCCTGCCATTGTGTTAATTTCTTGTTGATGTTTTGCTTTATTTTCCTTCTACTTAATTAGTCCTACCTGATATATTCACTTTATTAAAATTTTGGGGGTTGTTAGCTTCATTTTCTCCTTCTAAGATATCCTTGAGAATTTTTTGGAGTGTTGGTTTGGTGGTCTTGGATTTCTTTAGATTTTCTTTATCATGAAAGTATCTCATTTCTCCATCAATTTTGAAACATAATTTTGTAGGACATAACAGTCTGGGTTGAAAATTTTTTCTTTAAAAGCTTGAAACACTTCATTTCATGCTTTCCTTGCTTTTAAGGTTTGTGTTGAGAAATCTGTTGTAATTCTGGTGGATTTTCCTTTAGAGGTGATTCATTGCTTTTCTCTAATAGCCTTTAAGATTCTGTTTTTATGTTGTATTTCTGGTATTTTAATTGTTACATGTGTGGAGTTTTGTTTTTCTTTTGATCATGGCTATTCAAGGTTCTATATACTTTCCTTATCTGTATGTTAGATTCTTTTCTCCATGTCTGGAAAGTTTTCTGCTATTACTTTATGCTTTTTTTTTTTAATACCTTTGTGCTGTCTTCCAATTTTTCACTAATTCCAGTTACTCTTATGTTAGTTTTCTTTGAGTCATCTAGGAGCTGTTGGATCCATTTTTCATGTTGTCTTGTTTTTAGGGTATCTCTCATTAATTGATCATTGACTCCATCCCTGTCTTCTGGTCTACTACTCTGTCCTCATGCTGGTTACTTCTGCTACCAATACTTTCAATCATGTTTTTAATATCCTGGATTGATGTTTGGGCCTTTCTTATGGACTGTCATTCTTTTCTATGCTGGGCATTTATCTTTTACGTCTTTTGTTGTTTTCTATTTTTTTTGAGACAGGGTCTCACTGTGTCATGCAGGCTGGCCTTGATCTCATGGCAATCCTCTTGCATCAGTCTCCCAAGTTCTGGGATTACAGGCATGGGCCACCACACCTATCTCTCTCTCTTTCTTTAGCTCCCCTATCTGTTCATTAGTGTCTTCTCTAGACTCGCTGGTCATTTGTTTCATTAGGATCATTATCTGATTAGTTACATCTTCTTTAAATATACCAAGTACCTTATTCAACTTTTACTTTCTTTGGTACCCTTTCAGACATATCTTCTATGTAGTTTATGATTTCCTTCCTCTCAATGTCCCTTGAGCCAGTTTCAGGGGAGTTGGAAAGTTTGGGTTTTGTTTTGTTTTTTTGAGGGGGATATGGGGATTGAACTCAGGACCTTGCGCTTGCTGGGCAGGTGCTTGTGCCGCTAAACTATATCCCCAGCCCAGCTGGAAGTTTTTTGAGACATTTTGCTGCCTTGTCTTTCCATGTTTCTGGTGTGTGTGTGTGTGTCTGTGTGTGTGTATGTGGCTGGGTGGTTTGCTAACTCTTTGGCCCAGTGCTCTGTTATTTGGGAAAAAGCCACAGTATCATTTATGACCCTCCCCCCAGGCAATCCAGATATTGGCACAGAAAGAAAACCAACTGCCAACCACTACTATGTTACCTTGGCTATAGTAGTAAATTCAGCGACAACAATGGTGTCAAATTTCAACTGGATATTGATAACCCTAGGAATCACTCATGAACATCCCTCAACCAAAACAAAAAGAACTATGACTTAGGTGAAGAAAATTAGGCCACACTTACATTGACTGATAGTAATTCAGACAACTAATTTCTGCTGGATGCAGGCAGCAGTGCCAGAGTGCAAACCTACCACTAGACTAAATGCCCTCTTATTCAGAACTGCCCCTTCTGACCTCCCACAAAAGAATTCAGGCCCTGTGATCGTCCTACTCTGAGCCTGGGCTTTCAGGGGATCCCAGGAGATCCCTTTCTAGCTGTCACGCTCCAAACCCATCTCCTAAGGCTATCTCTCCCCTGGTCTCTGCGGTAGGGTATCACTTCAGTCCTGAAGTGAAATTCTTCTCCTATGTGTTCATCTCTTCTTTGATCAGCTTGGTCTGTTGTTGTCACCTCTGTTGCCCTGTGCTGTGGAGAACCCAGGGCGTAGAAGCAGGATGCATGGTTCTGGGGTCCTCCTGGCTTGGCATGGGACCTGAGTAGGTGTTGGTTTGTCTCTCTATTCTTAAAGAGCCCTCAGGATTCAGGTGGATGTGGTGGCACACACTGTAATCCCAGCACTCAGGAGGCTGAGGCAGGAGGAGCACTGTGAGTTTAAAGCCAGTGTAGGCTATATAGTGAGTTCAAGGCCAGTCTGAACTACACAGAGAGAACTTGTTTCAAAAAACCAACCAATCCTCAAAAAAGAAAAAAGAAAAAAAAATGATACCAGGGTTCCATCATGGAGGCTCTAACCTGATAACTTATCTAATCCTAATCACTCCCCAACTACACTACTTCTACACGACATAGTCGGATCAATTAGTACCTCACAATGGAGGCGGTATTCCAACATGAGTTTTGTAGGATGCAAACCATATTCAAGCCTTAGCACACATTGTTTTTTTGTTGAGATGAGTTGTAGTTCCTCATAAATCAAGCACATTAGTCCCTTGTCAGATGCATGGTTTGCTAATATTCTTTCCCAGTTTGTAGGTTGCCTCTTTGCTGTCTTTGTCATTCACATGTCATCCACCCCATCGCTTGTTTCCATTGGTGGTCATCTTGGTGGTGGTGGTGACGGTGGTCCTCAAGTGAACCCAGTCAGGCACCTAGTGCCTCTTCTTTCCAAAGATGCCCTTTGGTTCCTTTGGTTATAATTGAACAAAAATAATTGACATGAACTGACAAAAGAAGTTGTTGCTGTTTTTTAAATTCTTTTGTTTTCCAGATGCTTTTTTAGTCCCCACCCAAGGCAATGCTAAACAAAGTGCAGATGTTGCCCACATTACTTATGACTCTGTGGAAGGCAGGATTTGAGTGTCTAAACTTCGAGCCCCAAGTTGGCTATGCTTACTACTCCCAGGGACAGACAGGGTGAGGTTTATTTGCTGCTGACAGCCAAACATTGCAGCAGGGTGGCAGGAGGGAAGGCATCCAGGTCCCTCTTTCAATTTTCCTTAAAAAATGATGGGTGTGTGGGGGCACCATTCACAGCTCTCTTACCTCATTTGAGATGGGTGCAGTAGCGACACTGCACTTTCCTAACTTGTCTCTCTGAAGGCCAGCTTCTCCCTAGTCTCCAACAGGAACTTACTGAGTCAGTGTAGCCTCCAAGAAAAGAGGCTTTAGGCAAAAGCAAGTGTTAGATTCTCTCCTCCCTGGAAGTGCAGTCTCTTTTCTGGGTAAAGGGCACACAGATTTGGTGTAACTTGCCAAGAACAATAGAAAGAGGCACTGCTTATTGATGCCATCTGCTGCCTAAAGAAAAGAAGACATTAAAACATGGTGACAGCAGAGGGTCTCAGGGTTTTTTTTTCACATTCTCTTCTGACAAATATCTTTCGTATTGGCAATGGGGGTCGAATGAATGCCTGGTGAGATCTGACTTCTTCGGAAATGCTTGGGAGGCCCTCTCTGCAGCACAAAGAAACTGGTGATATTTGGGGATGGCAGAGTTGGAAAAAGCTGGGGGCTGAGGAGCAGGATGCACTATATTTGTGAAACTGGTTTATTATTGTGACCCAGAGCACATGTGGCCCTCATCCGCTCTTGGAGATTCAAGTGGTATCAATGGACTTCTTTATCCCCTTTCTTCACTTTTACACCACCTCTCACTCCCTCTGATGAGGAAATCAGCACTACAGGGACACCCAAGGCTGCTCTGGGACCCCCAAAGGACACCCAAGGTCCTCAGGGACACTCAAAGCTGCTCTGGACCGGTAGGGCTGGCAGTACCTGTGGTTTTTATGGGCCAATCCCACCGAAAGCCATTGACATTGTCCCTTTTTCCCAGCCCCCTCTCCTGGACTCACTTTTTGTTTTTCACAAGGCCAGGTCAGAACTCACCTTAGGTTTTTCTGTAGTTCCAAGCTCCAGCAGTTAGAGGACTTCAGGGAGCTGGCTCACCTGAAGCTTTGGGACCAGCTTGGGACCAGGATACAGTAGGCAGGCTATGGATTTTCCCAGTGTGTTTGGTGCCCCCTAGTGGAAAGCTTCCCAGCCCTGGTCAGATCACCTTCTGCCTTCATGGTTGTTTCAGGACCACTATTCAGCTCCAGTTTGTAGCACTCTCACTCTGTGTGGAGGTAGAAAATAGCTTTCCAGGCCCTCGAGGATGCCCCCACTCCTTGTATAAGCCGGGGGGCTGCGTATATGGTGTCAGCCCGTGGTGGCTGATATGAGCAAAGCCAAAGCACCACGGAGAGCTCTGTATACCGCGGGCATCTGCCTAGACCTCTTCTACAGCCTCCCACGCAGAAGCCTCACACACAGGGCCAGAGTTCCAGTCCCCACAGTTTGTCCCTCTGGCTTATTCTAAGATTCCCGGCTTTGAGGGCAAGTGTGTCAACCTATGGGCCATGTGTGGGCTCAATGTGGCCACTTTTCACACAGACAAGAGACTTCATGGCAGGCTCAGGAGATAGAAATGAACATTTATTTGAGGCCCCAACATCTCTCAGAAACACCATGCTGTTCTCCTGGGTAAGAGGGGCCAAGATAGATTACTTCTCAAAAGAAGTAATCATGTCAAGGTCAAGCGGCACCAGGCAGAAGGTCATGGAGACCAAGGTCATGGAGACCCTCCATTTTCAGACACAAAGCTGATCCCAGCAAGGTAAGCGACCCACCAAGGTGCCACATCTTAAGCTTTACTTCTAATAACAGAAGATAGCTCACAAGTCACGTTCCTGTAAAAGCTCATAGCCTCCAGGAATTGGAAAGAACTTCAGTCTATGTAAGGTCATGTCTCCAGGACATTTTAGAGCCAACCTTGCAAGGTGATAAACAGTCTTATAAACTCAGCTGTAGAAAAGCCTCTGGATATTAGGGAAGTCTTCTGCTTTGCCCCAGATCACAAGCACCACCAAAGGCTGATGCCTATGGTCTCAGTGACACTCAGTAATTATAGATGGAGGGTAGTAGGATGATAAGAGAAGCTCACTTGTTGCATTGTCTATAATTCTTATCATCTCTGCCTTGGTTTCAGGTTTTGAACTGATGGTTTCATGGGCTATTGGGCTCTGGAATTTTTGCAGATTTCCCCCCTTTTTAACTGGGTAACAATTTATAAAATTAGCTAGGCATGGTAGTACATGCCTGTAATCCTGACACTCTGGGAGGCTGAGGCAGGAGGATTCCAAGTTTGAGCCCTGCCTGGGTGACTTAATGACTTAGAGAGACCCTGTTTCAAAATAAACAATAAAAAGGGGCTGGGGATGTAGCTCAG
Source organism: Chinchilla lanigera (assembly GCF_000276665.1). Lineage (NCBI taxonomy): Eukaryota > Metazoa > Chordata > Mammalia > Rodentia > Chinchillidae > Chinchilla > Chinchilla lanigera. The sequence continues at coordinate 8,179,064 of NW_004955467.1, read as the reverse complement.
AGTTGAGGTTCTGGGTTCAATTGCCAGTATCACTAAATAAATGAATGAAAACAAAGTCGCAGGATCATCCATGATCCCTGATATCTTCTCTTTCCTTAATCTCCCTTCTCATTACCTAGTCAGTAACCAAGCGCTATGTTATTGATTCCTCCTTTGAAACTCATTTGTATACATTTTGTTGTCATTTGATCTCACCCTCTTTGAGGATGCAGCCCTTTCTTACCTGGACAATTACAATGATCTGTCCAAAACAGATGTCTCAGCACCCAGAGTCTCTGCCAGCTCAGGCTCACCATCCACAGTGTAACCAGTAAAAAATGATCACACTCTCAGTGCTTCTCCCTTGGCAGAAAAACTCTTCCCTTTCTAAAGGCAGAATGGTATTCAGAGAAAGACCAGGAATCTGCAGTGGTCAGATCCGGGTTGGAGGTATGTATCTACCCTGTTATTGTGATGCTGGGCAACTCAGTTAACTTCTCTGAGGCTCAGTTTCTCCAGCTGTAAACTGAACATTAAATTGTAAGCATTGTAGTATGCAGGTGTTAGACACAGAGAGGAGGGTGCAGAAGATTGACAACTGGTGGTCAACTTATAACCCCCAGATGAACTCAGTAAGCACGGTGCTGGGTGTGGGAGGCCCACCTGAGGACTGGTGCAAGCAGCATAAGAGGCAGAACTGAGAAGAAGAAAAGAGGATGTTGGGAGCTGAGAGAGGTTGTGGAGAGCTGGTAGACGCTGTAAGGAGCTGTTGGTTCTCTTGGAGGAGCTCGTCATGCTGGCTTTCTTGATGAACTTGGCTGTTTTCATCCTCTGAGGAGCTCAGGACCTCATGGGCACTGAGAATGGCTTTAGTTCACTTTGGGGGAGCTCTGGTCTCCACTTTGAGCATTGCTTCTTGGCTCCAGAGGGGAAGATGGTGCAATGCTGGTCTGGAGAAGCTTGCTGCTTTGGCTTCCTGATGGGAACTCGGCCATCTTGACCACTGGAGGAGCACGAGACCTCACTGTTGCTGAGGATAGCTGTGGTACCTTTCAGGGGAGCTCTGGTTTTTACTTTGAGCATCGCTTCCTGGCTCCGGTGCTAGCACGGATCCTTCATCCCGCTGGCACAAACTTCCTAGATTCCACCATTGACCTTCGGCCCATTGCAGTGCAGATCCATGAGACAGGCCTGCATGAGATATTGTTATGGGCTCTGGGCCTCCAGTTGGATTCGTGGGAGTCATTGTTATGAGCTCTAGGTCTTCAGCTGGACTCAGGCAGGACATTTCTGTGGGATCCAGGCCCTTAGCAGGATTCTTTGGTCTGAATGGGTGGACACGTTTTGTGCAGTCTTTTGTATATCATCCTTTGGGTGACTATTATAAATAATCTTTTTTTTTTTTTTTTTTT
>NW_004955467.1:8064983-8170653 GCF_000276665.1 Chinchilla lanigera | reverse complement strand
TACCGGAGAAAAACCAAAAAAAAAAAAAAAAAAAAGAGCTCCACTTGACAGTCCATATTTATTTGGTTTTCAAACAAAACAAGGGGATACTGAGGCAAGTGCTGGAACTGAGCAGGACCCTGGGAAATCAGTTTAAAGACTTCTCCAAGCAGTAAATTTTGCCAATTAATAGAACTATTTGATCACTAAAGTTGGCAGTTTGTTACTCTAGAACAGGGAGTGTCAGCAGCCCATGTCCTTGGCTGACTCAGCTGTGGTGTTATCTTGAGTTCAGAGCACGGTGCATATGCTCTTTTCCAACACAGCCAGAGGTCCCTGTGTTCAACAGCTGAACCCTGTACAGCCCACTTTCCAACCTTATTATTTTCCACAAATCCCCCTGTTATGATTTGTGTCTAGATGTCCCCCTAAAGCCTCATGCAATCATGAGGGGTGGGATTTTCAAAGGTGGCTGAATCTAGAGGTTGTGATTGATTCACAGTTCAAGGCTGAGATTAAGGACGGGAGTGCTACACCCACCCTAGGGTATGCAATATAAGGGACAGAAAGAGGCTTGTGTGGCTGTCTCTCTTGTTGCTTTTACTGTCTTCTGCCACCATGAACTGTTGCCCCCTGCCATGTGCCACTCTGCCGGCAGATTGTGGACTGAAATGTCTACAAACTGTGAGCTAAATAAACCTTTTCCCCTTTAACTTTGGGTGTTGGGTATTTTGTCTCAGCAACAAGAGAAAAGTAACCAAGACACCCCATATGAAATCCACATACAAACTTGATGTCCTATCCCTACTATGCATCTGCTTCTATCATTGCTCCCTGCTAGGAGTAGCTTCTCTACTTCTCTGAATTGTTTTAACATAGCAGCTCTTATGGCTTGTGTCTAGCTGTTTCCCCAAAGCCTCATGCAACCATGGGTGGGGCTTTTTCAGAGGTAGCTGCATCTAGAGTGTGTGATGCTGGAATTGATTCATGTTTCAGTACTAGGATTAAGGGCACTAGGATTAAGGGTGTGAGTGCTACTCACTCTAAGTAGCCTGAATATAAGGGATTGAAAGAGCCATGGTTGTACCTTGTTGCTTTGCTGTCTTCTGCCCACCACGAACTCTTTCTCCTCTGTAATACCACCCTGCCTTGGAGACAGTCAATGATGAACTGAAACCTCTACAAACTGGAGCTAAATAAACCTTTCCTCCCTTAACTTGAGGGTACTGAATATTTTGTCTCAGCAATGAGAAAATTAACTAAGACAGCAGTTGAGAGGGCAGAATCCAAAGTCAGACAGATAATGGTTTTGAACTTTAGTCACTTCCCCTGTGAAATTAGGTCAGCCCTCACTTGACAAACCTGATGCTCTGACTAAATAAGGTGACCTTTCTGGAGTTTTTAGCATGATGCCTGGAATTCTTGCCAGTCTGAGAGATCAGATTGGTCCCTGAGCATCAACTTTGCTGAGTTGAAAAGGTCACCCAGAAAACTGCTAACTGTGGGTATTTCCCAAAACATCTTTGAGGGAACCTTGACTGGTCCCACAAGATTGTGATTGGTGTTACATGGGAAGAAGGTTGCCATACCAACTATAGTTCATGAGGGGATTTGTAGATCAAACAGAGCTGAACAAGTTTGTTGATTCCAGGGCTTTTGAATCTTTAATTGCTAAATATCCATTGTAAGTTTCTATAAGTGACAATAATTTGCGTCGTTTCACAAAGTTGTTTGGCCATAGAATCCTCTTTTGCTGTTCTCTCCAACCTTCTACCCCACTAGGATTAAGTATTCTACAAAATTTACTTGGAAAATAATGTTCTAAGTAAAGCTGATCATAGCAATCAATGGCTCATTCAATATTTCCTTCCCTCTTAGCCAGAATCAAATGTCACACTCAGTATCTCTGAGAGCCACAGCGTTGGGAGCTAAGAATTTTATTTACTTTGATTTTGTGTAACTTGCCCTGACCTACTAGGTAGAGTGGCTGCTAGAGTAAAAGTCACAACCTGAAATCTAAATCTTTACAACCCCATCCTTCCTTCCTCCATCTGAGGTTGATTCTTTATCTCTGTGATGATTTTTCTGAGCATCTCTGCAAACACACACCATGCCTGCCTCACACTTCCTAAAATACTCATTGTTTGAACTTTCCACCTGACATTTCATTTGTTCTGTCTCATTCTGTTTGTGTCCCTGTGTTTGGTCCCCGGCAAGCTTCATCATAGTAGCAAAGTGTCATTCAAGGTTTCACATCTGCACAAGTGGAGTGGGCAGCATTGGTGCCATAGTCCAAGGAAGAGTTTTCATTGGGTGTTACTCTGACTGGACATATACTTGATTCACACACTTGACCCCAACCAATGGTGGTGGCCTTGGAGATGTGTTCAGTGGCAAGCTTGGACCTCAGTGTTTCTGTGTGTCCTGAAGAATCTCCTCCAGAGCCTTGTCTCTTTTTTTCTTTAAAGCACCCTGGGAACAGAGACCGATGTTCTGAAGCATTAACTGTTCTGATAGGTAACATGCTGTTATGGCACCTGGCATTTTATTTCTTCTCTGTCTCTCTGTCTCTGTGTGTCTCTGTCTCTGTCTCTCTCTCATTGAGATAGGGCCTCACTGAGAAAAGGCTGCTCTTGAACTTACTACCTAGTCCAGGCTGGCCTGGAACTCATGGTGAACATCCTGCCTCAGCCTCCCAAGTACTAGGATTACAGGTGTACACCTCCCCAGCTGGTTAATTCTATTCTGCTGATTAATTTTCAAAATTACAGTACAATGAAAAGACATTGATTTGTTATCAGGGAATGTGAATTAAAACCACAATGAGATATTACTACATACCTGTTAGGCTGACTAAAATTTAAAAGATTTACTCTGTTGAGTGTTTCTGAGGATGCAGGAGAACTAGAACTCTTGAGCCCTGCTGGTGGGAGTGCAAAACTTGGCAAATACTGCAGCAACTATTTATCAGTTTCTTTAAAAGTTAAACACATAACTACCTTATGTCCCAGATAGTTTACTTCCAGCTATTTACCTATAAGAAATGAAATCATATGTCTATACAAATACTTGAACATGGAAATTCATAAAAGTTTTATCTGTACTAGCCAAAACTGGAAATAATCCAGTGTGCATTAACAAACGAATGAATAATCAGATTATGGTGTAGATGCACAGTAGAATGCTACTCAGAAATAGAGTAGGATAAATTACTGATATATGTCACAACCTTATCTTGTATAACAGTTAACACAATTTACTTGTGTAATAATTAATTTGGCCTTTGGCCTTGGTTTCTAGGGGGTAACCTGTAAATCCTAGGAATTTTCCAAATTATAAAGGTGTCTTTGATACTTGTGGTGGGCCCCTCACACCACACTTGAGTTTATGCTACTGAAGTGATTTGCGAGGATCTGTTAGATGATTCACGCTAATGAATGATGAGGGGTGGGGGCTGATCATACCAGGAGGACCAACCATGGGCTGAGAATGTCAGGACTTCGAGCCATTTGCTATCAGTGTGACTTCTGGGAGAGAAGAGGTTGTAATGACTGAGTCACAAGCCAGTGAGACAGTGAAACATGCCTGGGTCCTGAAGCCCCCGTGACAAATCAGACAAAACGCATCTGTTGAGCCTTCCTGGTTGGTGACCCTCTGTGTACTGTTACACATTAGTGTGCTGAGGCAGCGATGTACCCAACCTCTCCAGGGAGAATCCGGAGAAGTCCCACATGTGGGACCCGCTCAGACATCACCCTATGCTGGCTCTGAGTTGTGTCTTTTGACATAATAAAACTGTAATCGCAAGCATAGTTCTTCCCTGAGTTTTGGGAGCGGTTCTAGTGCATTATCGAAACTGAGCAGGGACTGGGAACCCCTGGGCTTGTAGCTGGTATCTGAGGTGAGGGTAGTCTTGTGCCCTAACCTTGTGCCTGACTCTGGGGAGTTGAGGTTAGAAGTCACTGCAATTATACATAGCTTTAGCTTCAAAACCCATCAAATCGTATAATTTAAATCCGTGAAGCTTATCACAACTATTACTCAATAAAGCTATTTTTAAAAAGGCTCAGATTAAACATCACTTGCCATGACCCTGTCTAGAATCTTCCATGGTTTCCCCGATGTCTGCAGAATCAGGGCTTTCCATCACCAGGCCCTAACTGACCTCTCCAGCCTTGCCCATCAGCACTGTCTTATGCAAATCCTCGGCTCCAGCCAAACTGTATTTCTTGCCTATTCTCTGGGAATTCTTTATGCTTTTCCCACTTCTGTGGCTTTGCCCGCACTATCAGAATATCCTTCCCTGAGCTACCACCTTCTGCCTATTCAAAGTTTACCTGTCTTAGAAGGCTTAATGTAATTTTCAATGTAATTTTCCTTAAAAAGAAAAAACCCTTCAAGTTCTTTCGTTAGAAACAATCTTTCCCTTTCTTAAACTACAACAGCGGCATTTTTCGTGCTGTCCTGTGCTTCTTTATGTGTCTGTGTCCATGGTGCAAATCTCCTGGACAGACTACTGGGGCTAGGACTATGCATTTTGTTCGTCCTTGAATTTCCTATAGCAAGTAACATAGTTCTTTACAAATAGACTAAATAATCAAAGCACAAATTTCTTTGGATCCTTGCAGGATGTGGTGGCACACAGCTGTAATCCCAACACTATAGGAAGCTGAGGCAGGAGGCTCACAGGTTTGAGCCCAGCCTGGCAAACTCATGAGACCCTGTCTCAAATTAAAAGTAAAATTAAAAAGGCAGGGTGGCTGGGGGTGTAGCTCAGTGGGAAGTCCCTGGGTTGAATCCTCAGTATCACACACATGCACACAAAATATTTGGGTCCTTAAATCATGACTTCACTCAGCCTCTACCTCCTTTACTACCTTAACCCTCCTCCAACCCATCCTGATCGAAGCAGACGTTAAAATCTGCACACCAGGGTGCTCCCGTGTGGGGGCATCAACCTGATCCTACACCAGCTGTGCTGTGGGCAGCTAAGAATGGCAGCACGCTCTCCTCCCCTTCTCGATTCCTTCTTCAGACCAACCCACGCTCACTACCATAACGCTTTTTCCAATTCTCATTCTTCATCCTTTTGTTTATACCAAGGGGCCCTATCTGTGCTTGCATTTTGCTATTCTTGTGTGCTCTGGCTACAATTGTAAATACGGTCTACTATCCAGTAAACTTCAAGTGACAGTGGCCTGAATTTCCCTCTTTTATCCCCTCTCCCCGATTCTTGCCCACAGGCCAGGTTTACTGATTAGGATCTCAGGTCCCGGAGCCACCAGATCTGAATCCTGACCGGCTGTGTGACCTCTAGCAAGTTACCTCAGCCATCAGCTTGGCATCTGTTGAGTGGAGATGTGCACAAACAGCTGTAAATTGAAACTGCTAATAATGACATCTTGGGATTGTTTTGAGGACTAGATATGCTATCTTAAGTGTTTTGGACAGTATCTGACCTATGGGAGCTGCTCAGTAGCCATCATTTTGTGTCTTCTTCTTTTGCTACATCCTCAACTCTTTTTACTTGTTTTAATTTTAAGACAGGGTCTCCTTAAACTGTCCAAACTGACCTTAAACTTGTGACCCTCTTGCTTCAGCCTGGGATTACAGGTGTCTGTATTCTTCTTTTCACTGCAAATTAGAAGCATTTGCTAAAGAAGTGCTTAGCCCCTTTTGGAAAGGGAACCAAGCAGATGGGTGCTAGATTAACCACATCAGAATCACTTGGAAACTTCAGGAAAAATACAAATTTCTGTGCCTCACCTGGGAATCCTGATGACACCAAACAACCTGTCCTTTCCTACATGCTTCTCAGAATTGCACAGCCAACCAGACCGAGGAAGTGCTGGTGTGTAAGTAAATACCCTCATTTTGGGATAAGGAAAGCAGGCTCCAGTCTTGTGTCTGCCCATTCCCCAGTGTGAGACTTTTCTGAAATTCCATTTTCTCTTTTGTAAAATGCAGATTAAAATTTTGATTTATTCACAGTCACTGTAGGGGTCAAATCGCTGGAATTATTTCCGTGGGGAAGCTGGCTCACTGGGGCAACAGGAACACAGGCTTTGGAAGGAGATGGATGTGCACGTGAATTTTGCTGCTGCTGCTTCTGCGGATGTTCCTAGCAGACAAGCCTATATCCAGCTCTTCTTCCTAACACAACCCCAATTTTGCCTGAGGTATCACCGCACCCAGCTGAAAATGCTGTGCTTCCCAGACTCCTCTGGGATGGGTGTGGGAGGATGTAACACAGTTCACACAGAAGTCAGCTGAGAAGTTCTGGGAAGGCTTTTGCTTTCCTGCTCCTGCTTCCCTCTTTGTCCTTTTGTCTTTTCCTGCCTGGAACATAGACAAGAGGTCTGGAGGTTTAGCAGCCATCTTGTTATTATGAGTACAAATATGGTAGGGACACCTACAAGCTCAGTGATGGAACCAAGAGACAAAAGGGTCCTAGGTCCCCAGTGGCATCACTGAGCAGTTCAACCAGCTCTGGACTGCCTATCCCTAGGCCTCTTAAATGAGAGAAATGTATCTCTGGTGATTTGTGGCAGAGGTACTTTTGGGTTGGTTATTTGTATGCTAAAGCTTATTAGTGAGAATTGAAAGAGAAAAGTCCTAGAAAATGCCTGACCAGGTGGACAGTCATGTAACTCTTCCCTTTCTCCAGCTATGAGATAGTTTATGCATTTGCACAGTGAGGCTCCTTCTAAATCCAACGTCCTGCTTACTTGATTATCAGGGAGAAGAGCTGGACTTTGGGAACTGGCCTCGGAAATAAAGGGCCTTTCTCTGAGGGACAAGGAGTGTTCTCCAGAAGTGGCTGGGCACAAAAACAGTACCTGTAACCCCTACCCAAGGGGACTGCCACGTGCTAACCTGATGGAGACCACTATGAAGCAACTCTGAGCAGGATTTAACATTAACCAATTGGCTTTTCATGTTTACCTGTTAGTGTGCCAGAGGCTTAGGCCCTTGTCTGGAGATGGGCAGCAGACTCATAGTAAGTGAACCTCTGAGTCATTGGTCCTAGATGAGACCTGCATTGGCCTGTGAAGTTGGGATGCCTCAAAGGACAAGATAAGGCCACAGCTGAGGACATTTGGCTCCAACCCCAATTAACTAAGAGGAGACTGCAGCTGAAGGCATCTCACTCTAGTGGTGAAAGCCTTCCTGGAGATAATATAGTTCCAAATTAACATAAAGTATTGCTTGAAGAGGTCCTTAAAGGGATCCCTAAGTCCTGCCCAGATTCCTGCACTTTCTTCAGTATTCCCCTTCTTTGTTTGAAAACCTAATAAATACGGGCTGCCTAGAGAAGTCTTGGTCTAAAACCTCAGAATCTCCATTTCTGTAATAGGGTTGGACCCTCCTGGAGCCCTAAAATAATTTCAATTGTCTCATTTATTTAAGCCTTTGCAGTCCACTCATTTGGAAGATTGCAGGCCTGATCAGCCTGCAATAACTAAGGGATTTTATTAACTCGATACTAACCCAAGCAGATGGCTAAAATCTCCATGTGCTCTTGGGAGGAGGAGCATGCAAAATGTGGGTCCAAAGGACATGAAATTGCAGTAGCTCTGATGTGCGTGGATGATGATTCTAAGGATCTTTTCCCTGGTGACAAACACTTGAGTGTAAGAATGCTTTTTTTTTTTTTTTTTTTTTTTTTGGTACAAGGAATAGAACTCAGGACCTTGTGCTTGCCAGGTAGATGCTTGTGCCACTGAGCTATATCCCTGGCCCTTGAATGTAAGAATGAAAGCGACTAACTTCCCAGCACACAGTACAGGAGCCATCATTTTCTCTCACTGCAAACTTGAGTCCTTGAGTGTGAATACGGCTCCTTCTCATGAGTCGGGAGGGAGAGGGGTCAAGGTGTTCCCTTCTATTCTCAACCTGCCTCTGCTTGGCTTTTCCAGGGGCAGGCTACTGCCTCTACAACCCTTGAAAATGCTCTTGACTCATCCGAGACAACCACCCTCTCTGTCCAATGCATTCTGCAAGTCCTCATCACCTTCTTGACCCCAGACCTTGCAGGATCCAACACAAACCAATGTCAAAATATAATGACTACAAAGTACTTTTTTTTAAAGCAAATGCATTCTTCCTCCATTATTTTAAAATGATTTAATGACAAAAAAGTCAGATCATCTTTCACTAGAAAAGTAAAGAAAATCAGGCCTCCAGCATAGAAATGCCTTCTCTCTCCAAGCTCCTTGCAACCCAGGGTGGGATTCTGTCCTCAGCGGAGTGAACTTTGTCCCACCCATTAGCTGCTTCCCAGATCCGTGCACTATGACCTCCGCTCGCCTCTCTAGTTTGAGGGCTCCTCCCTCATGGCCTTCACAAGCCAGTCCCGTTCTGACCCTGGCTCAGAGTCGCTGGTATCACTCCCCTCCACGGCCAGCAGCTTGGAGTAGTTGATTTTCCGCTCTTGGGGCAGCCTGGGCTGGATGGACAGGAACACAGCCAGCCAGAGCAACAGGACCACACAGCAGGTGCGGTAGAGCACGGCCAGGCTGAAGCGTATCACCAGGAAACCCCCCACAAAACTGCCCAGGCTGCAGCCCCCCCAGTGGAAGTGGCCTCGGAACATGGCGCTCAGGGGCCTCTCTGTGCCGGGGGTGGCCAGGTCCTCCACGGAGGCCTCCACGGCCCACCACAAAACCCCACTGCTGATGGCACTCAGAATCTGAACAGGGAAGACGGACCACCAGCTCCAGAGGAAAGAGTAGTACAGCAGCTGCCCGGCGAGGCACCCCAACCCCAGTCCCACTGCACCCACCCTGGACAATTTCCGAAGCAACACAGTTTTAAACGGGTAGAGCAGAATTTCCCCCAGCAAGCTGAGGGCCACTGAGAAGCCCATGACCAGCTCACTGCTGCCATGATCCTCCATGTGCCAGAAGAGAAAGTTCTGCACTGTACTGGTGACGATTCCTATCAAAAGAACAGTGAGGGCCAGGAGGAGGAGGCGGGGGTCGCCCCCTAGCAGAGACAGTGCTTTGGTGGTTTTGTAGCCGGGCTCCTGCTGCTGGTAGGTGGGGACAGGAAAGGTAACGCTCACCAGTAAGGACAGCGTGCTGACCAGTGAGTAGCCGTAGAAGCACACCACACCCCGAGTGCCATTTGTCATCAGGAAGCAGTCCAGTCGCCCCACAAAGGCTGCGATGCCACACACACCTGCTGCCATACCCAGCAGTCTCCAGAGCCCCAGACTTCTGTATCGGTCAGTGGCGTCAACAAAATCCAGGTATTCATAAAGGCTGTCGCTGGCCACCTGCTCCAGAGGGGCTGCCAGCAACTCCCAGAACACTATGAAGCCCAAGGCGAGAAGGAAAGTCCACTGCAACCCTTCTGAGGAGAGCTCGAGGGACCCAGCTTCCCCCTTGGCCTCTGAGACATTGGCTGGACCGCCCAGCACTGCCTCTCTGGGAAGCAGGAGGGCAGTATCCACCACCTGAGAAGCACTTTCCCAGGAAGTGAAGGGTTGGAGAAGGAGGGGTGTGGTCCGAGCCCCTTCCAGAGAGCTCTCTAAGTGCAGCCCCTCCAGAGTTTCTTGATCACTTTCCCCAGGTCCAGCTGTGAAGTCAGAGGCCTCCAAACCTTCGGGCCTCCTCCTGGCTGGGAGGCTGGGCAGCCCTGCAGGGTGGATAGAGGCAGGATCTCGCGCAGCGGTCACGGTCACAGTGAGTGTGACGCCTGGTGGCCGGACTGTGGTGGTCATGCTACTGCTTCCATTGCAGGGGCGATGCAGCACATCTGTGTTCAGCGGTGGGACCAGGACCATCAAGAGGCTGGCTCCCGCCGAGCCGAGCAGCGAGCCTACCAGAAATACTCTTCTTTTCTGGCAGCTTTTGGCCAGGAAGGCACAGAAGGGACCCCAGCAGGCTGCGACCAGGAGCTTGCTCCCCATTAGGATGCCCACCCAGGGCGCGGCCAAGCCCAGATGCCTCAGGTAGAGCGTCAGGAACGGGGTCACGCAGGCTTCCCGGACCCCACACACCAGATGGAAGAGCCTGGCCACCCTCAGCGCCCTGCGGATGTCCCACTGGGGGTTGGCGCTCATGGCTGCGCCGCTCCGTCACACTCGGGCCGGAGGAGGGCAGAGCTGAGCACAGGGCGAACGCGGCGGAGGCCGGGGAGGGCGCGGCCCCATGTCCCGGGAGAGGCTCGAGAGAGCAGGGCTCACAGACAGCCGGATTCCGTCTCTGGCCTCGGGCAGCGCCGCGGTCACCCGGTAAACCGCCGCCCATGTCCGGCCACTGGCCCGGAAGTGACCCCGCCCCGAGGGGGCGGTGCTGCGGAGGCGGGACCCGCACACCTGCTGCCGCACCTGCCACGTCCTGAGGCCTGTTGCCCCACCTGCCAGGATGTGCGCATGTGCGCGAGGGGCGTCTCCGTGGCCGGCAGGAAGCTTTCGGAGCTGGGTCACCACAGGCTTCGCTCCACCCATGGCTACGCCTTGTCACCCTAAATCCGGGCTAAATCTCTAATCTGTGAGCCTGGCACTCAGGCAAGTAAAACTGTAAGGGTCAGAGTCGGGGTTGGGGGAGCAAGACTAGAGTGAAAGATGTTCATGAGGCACCGTCCCTCATCTTCTTCAGGTCTTTACTCCAATGCCCTGATCAGTGACCACCTCCTAGAGATCATCCCTGTCCACCCTAAGTGAACTGCCAATCCCATCCCCAAGACGTACCTTCCCCTTCCCAGCTTTTTCTCCATAGTACTTCGTTATTGAGTGTGCTGCGGTTTAGAATTCATGTATTTACCTTGTTTATTGTGTTTCCGTCAAAATCAAAGCTCCAGGAAGGCAAGCATTTTAGTTCCCAGGACCGAGAAGTGTTTCACCACATTCAAAGTTTCCATGGAAGAGGCATGACCTTGGGTGACACAATTATCTGCAGCCAGGACAATCTCTAAAGAGGACTGACAGCTGAGGGCAGTCACATCCAGTCCCCCAGCACGTCACAGCCTCAGGACAGCACTGTGTACTGGGTAGTTCTAAGCTACACTTACAGGATATAAGTTGCACCTGCGTATGTGGTTAGCCGGAGCCCAGTACAGTGGCCTACTTCCTTAATCCCACTACTCGGGAAACTGAGGCAGGTGGCTCAAGAGTTCAAGGCCAGCCTGGGATAAATAGCAAGACGCTGACTAAATAAACAAGTAAGAAAAAAGACACTTCAGAGGCAGCTAATACTAGCACCTCAACAACAGAAGTGGCTTTGTTAACTAGCATAATGGTTTTCATTGGTGAAATTACTGACATCCAAGTCATGTGCACACATTTTTTCAGAGGCATTTCCCCTCTCACTTGAACAGGATACAAGAATCTATGCTGAGTAACTACTTTAAAGATAATGATACACAGTGTATTAACTGTTGTTATTCTCCTGTAATTTTGTTATGAAATTAAATTTTTTTCATAAAATAAAAAGAAGTATTTAAAAAAAAGAATGTAGAGATTCCAGCACCCAAAACCCTTTGAACTTTTAGACTTTGCTCCAGGGTGGCTCAGTGTCCAGACACTGATTCAGTAAACTCATGCAGGGTTTGCTTAGAGCACCTAATTTGGGTGGGGCAAAGAGGGGAAGCTTGCTAACACCTGTCCATCTGTGTGTGTATTGGAATTTGGTCTAAAACTTACTTTCATTGTAACTGGTAGAGAGATAGTTGTAGAGGAGCTCTAGAGCCTTCACCTAACTTGAAAAGCTGGAAAACTCTGCAAATATTTACTTTAAAATGTAATGATTATGAATGCTCAATTTTTTTTTTCTTTTTTTTTTTGATTTTTTTTTCTTTTTTCTGGTACTGGGAATTGAACTCATGACGTTGCGCTTGCCAGGCAAGCGCTGTGCCACTGAGCTAAATCCCCAGCCCCTGAATGCTCAAATTGATATGAATCAGTTTACGTCACCTCAATGCAGAAGAAATAAAAGCTAGCCACTTCCAGGTAAGTTCACACAAATGCAGTATATTGTACATACTACAGTCCTTTCAAGTTTGGACACACCTCAGACAGTGAGGACTGTCTCTAGTTCCCCTCCTCCCCAGTCCCTGCATCAGAAAGCTTCAGTGGAGGTTATGACATCCATCCACATCTTTCTCTTAACCTGCCCTGGGTTCGTCTGTACTAGGAAGCAGGCACTTCACTGTGCTGCTATTTATCAGGTGCTCAGGTCCACATCTGGTGCCATGTTCTACACTGGTGCTTACAGCTGCACCCTTTATCATTTGAGACCTGTTGGACTTACCTGCTTCTGGCTATCTTGGAAAACCTTTGCTGCTTGACTTTCTCTAGGGCTACCCTGGAATCCATCTATCCAAATGCCCTGGGCAATGCTTCTTACTTTTGCATGTGGTGAAACACTTCTAGGTCCTGGGAACTAAAATGCTTGCCTTCCTGGAGCTTTGATTTTGATGGAAACACAATAAACAAGGTACTTACTCTCTTTTCCATGGCATCGAGAATGTGAGACTTGCCCCTACTCTAGGGGCAATGAGGCCAAGAGTGAAGTGTCTGCCTCTTTACTCTTGAATCCCCAAACTTTAAAGGAATTATTCTACCACCTCTGCCCCATAGCCATCATCCCAGGGGACTCTGTCCAGGTAATGGGATAGACTCAGGCCCAAGTCTTTTTCTGTTACTCCCCCCACCACCTAGTCCTAGAGCTGGACTTAAAAGTGGGCAAATACTGGAGCTGGGTTATTAATCTCCCCTATTTCACACTTGGATGCATGTTCTTAAACGCAGATATCTTACGCTTGATGTTCAGATATCTTAAATGCAGATGTTCTTAAACTTGATGTCTTTAATTTTTGGCTCCTTGAAACTACTATGCATCCCCAACCTATTTGGGGACAGTGCTGGTCAGGAGAATCCTTGAGTTAAGGAGAATGAGGAGAAAAAGTGCAGGGAGAGACAACACAGCAGCTAATACCTTCACAAAATCATTATCTGGCCCATGAAGATTCACTGGGTTATATTAAGAACTATTACCTGTTTTGTGTTAAAATACAAATGTTATCCAGTGTTAGATGAGAACAGAGACACATTAGTGTGCATTTATTGACTCTGACATTCTCCCTTCCACTGGGGGAGTCCCTGGCTGGGGTGGGAGGGAGCAGGTGCAATGGTCTTTACTTCTGACTTTCCCCTCAGCCACAGGGCTCAGGCTGCACAGCACCTCTGAACTTGGTTTTAAGGGCTGGGTGGGGAGTTTGAGTGGGCCAAGATGGCAGAAGAAGTGGGAGTTGAGAATAAATGTAGGAGTGGGCATTCTTGGGAGGAGCGGGGCTGTGTGCCTGCCCACATGGGGTCACCACTTTGCCCGAGTGATCTTCTGGCCGTAGTGTGGGTCCTTTTCCCTCACAGCTCCCAGGTACTCACTGACTCATAGTCCAAACCAGAGCCGCCCAGTGGACCTGGGCTTATTCTGGCTGTCAGTGTGAGTGTCAGGGCTTTGATGAGGGTAGTATTTCCGTCCTCTTGGGCCTGCTGCCCATGGGCCCGCCTACCCAGTGGGCTCACTGGATAATGCCGGAGAATGTGTTGATGGGCATTAGAAGGGGTTTGGACGTGGCTTGGGTTGTTTCCATCTCCTTCTGTCCATGTGAAGTGGTCCATGACATCTTGGGCTTCTGGGTCCTGGAACATGGCTCTGGGCAGGGGCCCACTTCAAATCTGTGGTGGGAAGGGACAAGCTCAGGGGAGTCACCTCAGAGATCAGATCTGCCCAGGGCATTTGAAAGATAGACCCATTATCATAGGGTGTATAGGAGCGGGCCACACAGAAAGAAGAGGATGAGTCAGGAGGGGAAAGAACGTCCGTCATGAACCTGTCTAGTTGGGCAAGGAGGAAGATGGCTGCACTGAGTTGTCTGTTCTCTGTGTTTGCCTCCTTATCTAAACACACATCCCTATGGAAACACAAAAGGGTCATATCAACTGAGGCACAGATGCCATGGGGTATCCTGTGTGGGATGGCCAGTGCCAGCAAAGAGGGTGGGGTCAGGAGGGCTTCAGGCTGCATGTGCCTGTAGGAATCTTGGGAACATTTAATATCAGTCTTTGCCTGGTGTCAGCCATTCATTTGCCTCTTCTTCTTGAATTCAAGTGATAGGGCAGTGGCCTGAGCCCATGTGCACCAGGGATGCCTGCCTGGCTACCAGCTCTACCTCTGACAAGGTGCCCTGGGCTAGCAGACAGAAGGAGCTGGCTCCAGCTTAGGTTTGCCCCATGGGGCTTGGAGCACTAGTGCTGGCAGACTCAGCTTACCTGACCACATCTCTGAAAGTGCGCCGATTATCTTTGTCCAGCAATAGCATCAGCAGCCTCTGGTCTTGGCTCTGGATCTGGATGCTGGAGGTCCGAAAGGTGTTTGTCACTGTCTATAACAGAAAATGAGGGAGGGAGGAAGAGGGAGAATGAATGAATATATAAGTGTCACCGTTGTTAATCAGATGGCTCTGCCAGCATGACCTTCTGTCCTGGAGTCTGGTGTGGATTTTCCATCCAGCCCACTGGGTCCCTGGCTCTTTTCCTGATTCTGGGCAGTGACCACACTGCATCAACTGCCTCCCAGTTGTCTTTAGATCTCACATTGTTTCTAGAGTGCTTTCTCAACCTGTTGTCCTCAGATTTAAACAGACCAGAATGCTATGCTAATGCATGCCAGGTGTCTGGTCTTGATGTTGATTTATTCAAGAAGTATTTCCTGAGCACATCCTATATGACAGTCACATTTCTAGGGGTGGGACTTGGAAATACTTCCAGAGTTTATAAGTCCTGACCCCAGTTCTGAGCATTAAATTACATATAGAATTATGTACCTGGGACATAGAGGGTGTAGAAAGCAGCTGACAATAGGCAGGGCTGAGAACCACTGAGTCAGTCCCCAAACCTTAGACCAGGCCAGAGGAAAGGCTCCCACAGCTGTCCTTCTAACCTCCAGTCAGCAGAGGCTGCTCTGGAGAGGCCCCTCCCATGGGGCAGAGGACTGAGGGCATGATGGGTACTATGCAAGGCTTGCAAAGGACCTTTCTGCATCTCTGGCTCACTCTACAAACAGGCAGCAACTTTGGGAAATGCACAGCTACAGAACTCTGGAGCTGCAGGAGACCTTGAAGTCTGTTTCACTCAAGTGTTCTCAACCTTGGCTGCTTATAAGAATCACACATAAAATTAGACATTCTGATTTAAGTAGCCTGGAGCTGACAACAGGCAGGGCTGAGAACCACTGAGTCAGTCCATTGTGTCATCACAGATAACAGCAGCAGCTTCAGCCTTGGTTGAGGAAGGTGTCAAGTATGTCTGGACTTTCAGTTGGACTCTTGTTGGGGTGGAGTAGGGTGGAAAGAAGCCTGTGAGCAGAGTGTGCAAGAATGTCCCAAGAGAAGGGTCAAAAGCAGTCTGTGGGCCAGACTGTCCAGGTTTAAATCCTGGCTCTGCCACTTTTTAGCTATGTGCTTTGGAGCATATTTCTTTTCTTAAAATTTATTTTTAAAATAAAAGAAGGAAAACATATTAACAAACAGACATCCATTTACAAAATAGCATAGAACAATACAAGCAATACTGAATTACAGACAAAGTGATAGGAAATTAACAATGGTTGTTGTATTACGTATTGATATCTTCAAAGTGGTTTCTCAGGAAAACAAATAGAGACATGCAAGATTGATCAAATAAGTGATTATTAACTGTTCCTTTCAGTAAAGTGATAGAAGTCAGTAGTACAATTATGTTAGCTATCCTGTATATACATGCATATATAATTTCCCCTTCTTTCTTTTCTCTTTTCCCTTGTCCCAATTGCTCTTTACTTTTGAGCATTTTCCTTTCATTTCATGGAGCATCTTTCTTACTTTGTACTATTTAGAAAAAAAAACCATAGTGATAGCAACAACTACCTTGTAGGGCTGCTGTGAAGATGAAATGAGATAGTATATTTTAAGTGCTTGAAACAGCACCTGGGACATGGTAAGAGATGTACTAATATTGATTGTTTATTGCTATTAACTGTAATTTCCAAGAAGGAGCCAAGCATAAATAGTGGCCTCAGTTGCCAAAGAGGGAGGAGAGCCACTGTGGATTGTTTCTGTCTTTGGTTTGTCTCCTAGGCTAAGCCTCTTCATCCCCATACACATGTCAATCTGAACAGATGGATTGTGAATAAAAATACAAAGATGTATCAAATTCTTCATAAGGCATGGGGACTCCATGGCAGAGGGTGACAAGGGGATGGGGGAACTCTGGTTGTGCATTTGAAGTGGTGGTCAACCGTTGTGGTGCCCTGGAGCTCTTATCCGGGGGTGGATTGGGTAGAGGGCAGACAGTGGAGCCTAGTGGGCACTAACTGGCCAACTCTCCAGAGGTTTTTCAACACCGGGAGGTAGGAGATAGAGCAAGGACAAGTAAAGAGTGAAAAGTGATGGGGCAAAGAATTGAGAAACCAGACAGAGCAAGGGCGATTATATCAGGACATCAGGAAACTAACAGATAAAGACCATCCTGTGTACCTGCCCCTCAAGACTCCCAGGCAGAAGCAAAACCAAAAGTATAGGACCCTGGCTTTGGACACCATGACACTTCCTCACTTCTTCTAAAAACCTTGTATGATCAAAAACTCCCTCTTGATGGATGGGTTGAGGCAAATCCTCCATTGGGCCATGATTTCTGTAAATCCCCAGCTATAGATCTTCCCATAATCCCAGGAGCTTTACAGACCGGGTACTTTCCCTTATCAGGGCCATGAGATCTCACTGGCCCCACTCCCACCCTGAGAAATGTACTTTTGCTTCTTTTTTTTTTTTTTTTTTTTTTTGGTTTTTTTCTCCGGTACCGGGAACCGAACTCACGACCTTGCACTTGCCAGGCAGGCGCTTTTGCCGCTGAGCTAAATCCCCAGCCCCATTTGCTTCTTTTGATTTTAATAAATCTTAGTCTTGTTACTCACTTTGAGTATGTGTCCTGCTCAGTTGTTTGTGCAAGAACCCAGAAACAACTTCCTTGAAATCCTCCATCTGATAACACTAGGATATCATCAGTAACCTTCCAGAAATAACTGGAAAGACTGCAAGGGGTGTGGTCCTGCATGAGCCGAGGCGTGGGGGAAGCCAGGTGCATTCAGTTTGTGATGCCTAGCCTCACCTGGTGAGGGAATCAGGGTTCCCGCAGGTAAGGAGACAGGCCAGGAGGGATTGGATGTGACCTACTGAAGGTTGCACAGGGGAGGGCGTGGGGCCTAGCTTGCCGACTCCCAACACTGTTCCGTTTCCATCAGGCAGCTGGGGGTGTGTCTGGCAGGACCTGACCCTGCTCTCTAGACAATCAGCCACACTCTTGGGGCCTCCTCCAACCTGCCTGCGGCGTTGGCAGATGCCTTTTGTTTCCCCATTGTAGTCTGTAGGTTTAGACACAGCCGACCTCCTGGGCTTTGAACTGGCATATGTCCTAACTACAGTCAACAAACACCATTGTGGAGGCCAGCAGAGAGGGCCAGCTGCAGAATTTGCAAAGGGTGTGGTTCTCCGCAAGATGAGGGGATGGGCAAGTGCCTCCAGTTGCCTCCTGTTCTCTCTCGGCAGCTTCCTGCCTTCCACATCCTAGAGTCCCAGTTCCTCTGTTCTTGCCTTATTTACCATTGCTGTTCTATCCCAAACTTCCAATCCACCCAGTTATATCTTTGCTGAGCCCTAAACTCACCAGACCAGTCACAAGGCCCTTACCCAACTATTCTGCAAACTGGAAACACCCTTGTCCCAGCTCACCATGATCTTCCCCTAGCTGCGCACTGTTTATTCTCTGACCCATCTGGAGAGAATATGAACATGGACCTGCTAGGTTCCAAGAAGAAAGCACAGCTGCTGGATCCCTACCCACCCCCCAACAGATCGGTGCAGGGATAAAGGGAAGTCCCTGGAGCAATAAATATATAAGTTCAAAAAGCCACTGAGCAGGTTGTTTAAAGAGGTCAGTAAAAACAGAAACCAGTATAAGGAACTGACTTTGAAAAGGAAATACAACATAAGGGTAAGTGGGTCCACTTTGGAGTTTAAAGCTTAAACAGCTTGCCATCCCATGGGAAAGTGGATGGAAACTCAAACTGTCTCTCAGCCAATCACAGTGCTCCTACAGTGGGTAGGCTGTCTCAGAGGGAGAGGAAGGACTTGACTTGCTAACTTTCAGTGAGCCCTGATGTGAGTCAGACCCGCTGAGTGCTAGGGGAAACAGGAGGACTGAGATCATGGCCCTGAGCCTAAGAAGCTGCCATGCACTTTACAGAGTTGCAGATGCTTCCGTGGATGTGTCCCTATGATTTTAGGGGAGCACAGAGGTGGGCACATGGCTCACCAGGGAGTGGGAGGAGGGGAGAGCGTGTGGAGGGAAGGGGAAGAACAGGAGAAAAGGCCTTCCAGGGACAGGACACGTGTAGAAGGTGGAATTTCAGTCTGATTGCCTTTGGATCTGCCCCAGGATTGGTGGAGCACACTTCTAGGCATGTCTGGGTGGTCAGGGAAGCATGGCCTTGAGGTCTTTGGGCCCTGACCTCTTTCTCTCTGACACTCTTTCCTGCTCTGCTTCCGGGCTGCCATGGTCTAAGCAGATTTGCTCCGTCACACCCTTCTGCTGTGATATCTCAGCCCTGGAGCTAGCCAGTCATGGACTGAAACCTCTTCTTTAAATTGTGGGTTGGCTATTGTGTCTCAGCAGTGAGAAAACTAACACAACACCCTGAGACTCTTTCTGCAGAATTGGTAGGAATTAAACAAAAAGGAAGGTGGGGAAGAAGAAGGGAAAAAATGGATCTCACTGGAAGCAAACAGGACAAGCAAAGGTACAGAGGGGTAAATGCCAGAACACTTCCACACTCAGCAGTAGAAAGAGCCTGCAGGGAGTGGTGATAGGAAGAAGAACCAAGCTATGTAACCCTGGAGAGTTCTTCCTGCCTTTGGAGAATGGGAGATGACAGAAAGGTTTGACTATGGAGTGACAGATCAGAGTTCCATTTTAGAAAGATCACTTGGGCAGAGGTATAGAGGTGGTCTTTAGGAGCAGCAGAGTGTGTCAGGGAGACCATTTTGGAGGCTACAGTGTTTGTACAGCAAAAGGGGATGGATAAAGGTCTGGACCTAATTTGCATGGGACTTTCCACACTTAACACTGAAAATCTCAAATTTCTTCAGTCTCGTGCAAACTAAGACAGTTGGTCAGCCTAGCTGGACCATGAGAAGGAGGACAGTGAAGAAAGGAGAGATCTGGGAAGCGTTTGAGAGCAAAAACCAACAGGACAGGGAAATGAGGAAGGAGAGACATCTGGGGTGCTCTTGGGTCTCTGGTACAATATTGTGGTACAAAGAAAGGGTGGAAAATGGCAGTGAATAACTAATGATAGAAGAGGAAGGTCAAGGATAAGAATAGAAATCCTGGGAGTAAGGTTTATAAGCTGGAGGCAGTGGGTTCCCCAGATGGTAGAGGCCAGAAGAAGCCTGACAAAGGGGGATTGGCTGAAAGTTGGAATGAGGAGCAGTTAGATTCCATTATGGTTTGCTCTTCAATGCAGTCTAGAAGCTCGTGTGTTGAAGGCTTCATTGCCACTGTAGTCAGGTCCAGAGTCAGGGCCTTAGAGAGGTGGTAGGATCATGAGGGCTCTGATCTCAGAAGCACATTGATCTGCTTATGCATTTGTAGCTTAGTGGGCTTGGGGAAGGGTTTTGTTACAAAAGTGAGCTTTCTTTTTGTTTTCTAGCCACCATGGGGTGGGAAGCTCCACCACCATGTGCTTCTGCCATAACATACTGCTTCACCACAGGCCTAAAAGCAACTGGGCCGAGCGACCATGGGCTGAACCCTCTGAAATGATGAGCCAAAGTAAATCTTTCCTCCTTGTAAGCTGATTATCTCAGGTGCTTTGTCGCCTGATGGAAAGCTGAGATTTACAGTTCCCACTCAGCTTGGGCAGCCAATCGGCAGCCTTTCTCCCTGCCACAGACACCAGAGAAACAGAACCAGTGTCACCCTGGGGATGCTGCTGATGGAGGAAGATGGAGAGGAGTGCGGTGGTGGGATGTGTGAAAGTTTGCTCACAGAACAGGGAGGTCTCTGTGCCTTTGTCCACCTCTGCTCCACGGTGACACACACCAGCAGCCTTTCATCCTGGCCTCTCACTCCCCAGGGCAGGAACCTCAAGGACTCTTCTGAAAAAACAAAGCTGTCCTGGGAAAGAGACTTGCAGATACTGACACTGGGTTTCCTCTGTGGGAAGGACCATGGCCACTTGACTACCCACAGGGGAGCCCACCATTGACTCAGCTTTTTGTGCCTCACTCTTGAATTTGAACAGACAGCTAAGGATCACCAGCTATTTGGAGACAGGGAGAGAGAGAGAGAGAGAGAGACAGACAGACAGACAGACAGACAGACATACAGAGAGAGAGAAAGAGAGAGAGAGAGAGAGAGACAGACAGACAGACAGACAGACAGACATACAGAGAGAGAGAAAGACATAGAGACAGAGACAGAGAAAATGCACACAACCTGCAAATAGGAATTCAGAGGAAGCACACACAATTCAGAGAACAGAAGAAATTTTGCAATAAACCATTATATTTTCAGGATGGTAAGATAATATGAAGCAAGCAGTGTCCTACTGAAAATGAATAACCAGACAAGAACTATTTCTTAAAGTTTGAGGGTTTAATAAATGAACTGAATGTAAACTCCCCAAAAGTCAAAGAAACAACAAGCCAAAGAACAATGGGAGAGAAAAGATGAGAAAATTAGAGCACTCAGCTAGAAGGACTTGACATCTGCCTATTTGTGGTTCCAGAAAAGAGACAGCAAAGAAATAAAGAAAAAGAAGCTATTTAAAAAATTATACTAGAATATATATCTTAGAACTGAAAGGGACAAGTCTGCAGACCGAGAATGTCCACCAAAGGTTCAAAATAATGAACTAAATAAAAGGTGCCTTTCTGTTCAAAGTCTGGACATAAGAAGCCATCATATTTTGCAATAGCACTAATGAAAGCTAGAAGAAAATCCAGATTCCAAAGAATTGAAATGCAATTGACAAAATCAAAACCATGGTGAGAATGCTGACAAACCACTTCATTTCAGAAAGATGAAATGGACAAAAGATTTTACAAATGCGTAGATTATAATAATACAATGTGTTTGACTTAATAAACTTCATGCTTTGCCTTCTATGCATAGAAAACAAGTTTCTTGTTGGCACAGGATATTAAAAAGTTCACTGTGTACCAAGCAATGTAGAAAATGTTAATAAATTCCTTAGAAGTCGGAGCTGTGTAAGTCAGATGCTTTGGCTGTCCCAGAGGCATCTGCTAACCTCAGGAATCAGGGGCTCCAGGCGGGGCAGCCATGGGGGTGGGAGACAAGGCCTTGTGCCCGCATGAAGCAGTGATTTGAAACTGAGATTCCCCTCAAGGTCTCTTGATAGTAACCTGAGTGAAAGACTAGGCTAGAAAAAAGACTCCCAGCAGAAAGAGGACCCACAGGACAGCTGTCTGCTTTGGCTTATGCCTTGAAAGAAGAAGAAAAGTCTTTCCTGAAAATCACCAGCTCAAGCCTGGCCAGATGTGGATTTGGGGTGCACAGTTACTCCATCTCTATATTCTGAAAGTAAATATGATGATGACATCCCTGGGGCACTTGGAAAAAGCAAATATCGTATTCTTTAGAAGGATGATTTTAGCCCCAAGGTTTCCCACAAACAATGCAAAGACCCAAAACTAGGTCTCATAATGGAGGAAACATACGAAGAATCACATTACTGTGGAGGTCAGAAAACCCCAAACACAGAAGGATTAGACTCCTAATAATTACAGATAATGTAATCAGAAATCATATTATAAAATAAAAATGTTAGGAATGTATAAAGACATAAAAGAATGAATAAAACCACTAGGAAGTTGTTAAACAATCATGCTATTTTTATCAATTTTAAAATGTCCCTACCAATACTGTAATATTTGTAAAATTAGGCAGTATCTTGCAACCAATGTGATAAGAAAGTATTACTTATGGTTCAGGAAGCATTGTTTCATTCGTAACACAAACTTATGGTGTGTCTTAAGTTTGGTGAGATACAGTATTCAGCCATAGGTAATGTATAATCCTATAAAAGCAGAAATCCTTAAAATGATTGGCAAATTTTGCTACATCAAAATATAAAGCTACTTTAGGTTAAAATTCAAAAGAAAAGCATTTCCAGAATATATGACCAATGAAGGGTTAATGTCCTCATATTACAAAACATGGGGGGCTGGGGATTTAGCTGAGCGGCAAAAAGCGCCTGCCTGGCAAGCGCAAGGTCGTGAGTTCGGTTCCTGGTACTGGAGAAAAACCAAAAGAGAAAAACCAAAAAAAAAAAAAAACAAAAAACAAAAAAACATGGACACCAGAGTAGTAGTGTGGAATGAGAAAATAAAATAGGAAATGCATAAATGAAGAAATCATTCAACTTCACTAATCAGTAATGGCAGAAATGCAAATTAAAATAATGAAAAAGTTGGACAATTTAATTTACAAAAAATCAATTAATATATTGATTATGCTGCAGAACTGGCACTAAGATACTACAGTGACAGCAGAACTCGGAAGGGCAATCTGGCAAAATAGATGAAAAGTCTTGACACTATATGGATGCCATCTGAGTGTTAAAATTCTAGGCATTTAAAGGAAAGCAAAACCATGATTTCTAGCACATATTTAACCCTTCTCAATGTGCTTACAATCATTCAAATAATTATAAGGCACATGTAACCACCATACAATACATTTATTTTTGTCTTTTTGAGTCAGGGTTTCACTATGCAGTTCCGGCTGGCCTTGAACTCTCTTTGTAGCCTAAAATGCCCTTGAACTTACAGCGATCCTCCTGCCTCAGCCTGCCAAGTGCTGGGATTACAGGCATGTACCACCACACCCAGCCTTATACAATAAACATTTAATGAACTACGTTTAATGACACAAAACACATATGACATAAATAAAGTCCCACTAGTACATGTGGACAAGACTAATATATTTATCAGTAAAAACATCACTACAAACATTTACACAACTGTCATTCTCAGTTATGTAAGAATATATAGGAAAAAAGGCAGGGTTTAATACCTGAAGATGTCTGTATTCACTCTGACCAAATACTGGAATTACCAGTGAACTTACTTCTTTGTATTTCCCCAAATAAATGATGGAACTTTTGTTTATAGGTTCAACTATTATCTTGAAAAAGGGCCAAAGAAATAGAAGGACTAAAAAGTGACCATTGGTCTTGGCAGCATGGAGGCGACTCTGCCACAGCGGGGGACATTGAAAGCAGACTGCGGGCAGGAGAGTCACTGGTGTGGGACTGGGAACTTCTGGGGGCAACTTTGTGAAGGTGGACTGAGAAGGGAAGAAAGGAGATGCACTGGGCAGGGAGAGAGGTGAAAGGGTCACGGTAGAGTAGCTTTGGTTTTTGATACTTCTTGATCAACACATGAGACCATCTATTTTTT
Source organism: Chinchilla lanigera (assembly GCF_000276665.1). Classification (NCBI taxonomy): domain Eukaryota; kingdom Metazoa; phylum Chordata; class Mammalia; order Rodentia; family Chinchillidae; genus Chinchilla; species Chinchilla lanigera. The sequence goes on along the minus strand of NW_004955467.1, from coordinate 8,147,142 downwards.
TTAGGATGGAGGAGACCGGAGCATGTCGGTAGGCTAAGAGCAAGCAGCAGTAGAGAGGGTGAGGTCAAAGCCAGAGAAGAGAGAATTGCAAACAGCCAAGAAGAGCCTGAGAAACCATGAGACGGGATGAAGGACAGCGGGGCGCTGTGTGAGCAGAGAGGCCATGAGTTGGCTGGGGCTGGGTTAAGGTGGATGCGGGATTTATTCCAGAAGCTCCTGCCACCGGGACGTATGGCCTGCCCGGGCAGCTTGATCTAGAGCGAGTGTCTGCCTAGGGAGGCAGAGATGTCAGTATGGCAGTTCAGAAATAATCAGAGCCTCTGAAGGCAAGCGGAGGGGAGTGAAGGCCAAGAGTCAGGTGGGGAGCGAACGGGCGGGTCTCATGTCCTGCTCAGTAAGTACCAACCGAGGCAAAGCCAAGCGCAAGGGGCAGCCATGGGGCCAGTGAACCTGAACGAGCTGATCTGCAGCTGGGCTGTGCTGTGGAGCAGTCTGCCAGCGTGTGGTGCCTGGGGACAGCTGACACTTCAGCAGAAAGCTCAGAGGGCAGGGCCCCTTTGAGTTCCCTCCCCCGGGGCTCCCAGCTGCCTCCCCGGTTCCTGTCTGACTGTCCTCTCCTGCTCCACCCAGGACTTACAGAGAAGGTCCTTCCCGCCAGGTTGGAGGACTTCACCACCTCTGTCACGCTGACGTTCAGACACGTGTGAGCCATAACAGGAGCAGCAGCGGGGGGGCAGTCGGGGGACCCTGCAACCAAATGAGATGGGGGCTATGAAGGGGTTTCTGGGGGAGTAGGGGAGTCTAAGAGGACTACCATGAACCTGTCTTGTCCGCCACCCCTCCAGTTTAGCCCCTCTGCCCTCTGCTTAACCTACTTCCTGATGCTGCCTTGGTCCAGCCACGGTTCAGGCCCTCCCCCATCATCCATCTGCCTTCCCTGGAGGGCAAATGAAGATTCAGTATCCTCAGACCCAGCAGCTGTCACCACCCCAAAGCCCTGTGCCATGGCTTTTTTTATCCCCTACAGCCCCCCCTCAAAAGAAGAAAGTTCTGTTGAATTTCTCTGCTATTATTTCTGTGCTAGGAATGTAAGGACCACCTAGCTCAGGTGACATGTAGGTAGATGTGTCGGTGATTAGGAGGGCATTAGTACCAAGGTGGAGAGTGTTTTGACTTTTTGAATAGAGCACAATGTGTCAAAGCCATGCGTGTGTGATGGCTGTGAATCCCTCCCTCCCCGGCCTCCCCGACAACTAAAGAAGGTTGGTAGGTGTTTGTGCCTCTAAGGAGGGTTCTGGAATCCCCAGACCAGTCCTGATGGGGTTTGTGAAGGATATAGAAGGAAGATAGTTTTGACCATAAGAGCTAACATTTATAGTTTACTACATGCACATAAATTAATTACCTCTATTTTAGAAATTAAAAATAAGTAGAGTGGTCACAAGTAACTTGGCCAAGGTCACACAGAGGACAAGTGACAAAGCTGAAGTTTAAACTCTGCCCTTTTGGCCCCGCAACCTGTCCTCTTGACCCACTGCTTTCTGACCATCTGTAGGTCACGATCCATTGACAAAATTACATCATCTGTAGGTCAGGAGCCACTGTCTCCTTCACAGTGTCAAAGAACTACAAGTTAGAATGTCTTGCTGTGAGAGAGTTTCATATGTCATCCAAAAATTCAACTCATCTGTAAGTAATTTTATAAGGAAGTGACTTTATTTGAGTTTCTTCTTTGTGCCAGATGTCAAGATAATTGAGGAGCTTTGACGCCCTTAGAACACAAATGCAGCTGGGCACCGTGATGCATTCTGGTAACCCCAGCTGTTGGAGTGGCTCAGCCAGTCTGAGGCAAGCTCAGACAACTTAGAGAGACCCTAGCTCAGAAAAGACAAAAACAGAAAACACAAACACCAAAGAACACAAATGGATTACCAACAGACAGGGGTCCTATGGAATGCTAGCCAAACCACAGAGAATTGTAGAGACAGAGGCATTACTGGGCATTGAGTAGGAGAGGAGGGAGAGAGTCAGTGTCCTCATCAGCATTCTAGCCTATAATGCATATTTCTACTTGGTTTCTTCTGGAATATTCCAAGTTCATTCACCCATTCTTAAAAATAATTCTTTGGTGTAAAGTAGATATTCAACAAATGTTTATTGAATATCTACTATGTGCTAGGCACTGGGGACAGAATAGTGAAATATATATATATATATATATATATATCTTTCTTATCTGCTCAGAAATGATCTACAAGCTTCTGTGGGGCGATCCATGAGGTCCAGTCTGTTGAGAGCTGGCAGTTCTAGGTAGGCAGTGCAGGGCAGTGGTGAGGAACGTAGTGTGAAACGCCTACTCCCAGCTCTCCCTCCCTCATGGAAGTGACCTCGGGGAAGTTTTTTCCTTGCCTCAGTTTCCTCTCCAGTAAACTATTACTACTAATAATAGCAAGTCCATGGGGTTCACATGATCCAAGGAGTTCATAGGTTTAACACAGAGCGCTACCCAGCCCCTACCACATGCAAGCAATGGTTAGTAACGCACAATGCCATCCTCTTTTGTTTTGTTCTGCAACATAGTCTCACTATATGGTCGGGACCTTGAGCCACTGTGGAGCCCAGGCTGGCCTCAGACTCACTTCAATCCTCCTGCCTCAGCCTCCCAAGTGTTGGGGTTACAGGAGTGGGCCACTGGGTCTAATCAATCCTCTTTCATCCAGGAGACCAGTGATCTCACAGTGACAGCTAATATTTATAAACTACTACCTGCATATAAATGGATATTTTTGGGGGGGACCAGGAATCGAACTCAGGATCTTTCGCTTGCCAGGCAGGCACTTGTGCCACTGAGCTATATCCCTGGCCCAAACTGATATGTTTTGGAAAGGCATTGAAAATCCAAAATTTCCGCACAGAGCGCACCCAGCCCCTCAGGCCCAAGGCTGAGTAGCACTCCCCCGCACAACATCCCTCTACCTTGCAGCTGCAGAGGCCGAGTCCCAGGTCCTGAGCTAGAGCCTGGGTTGCTTGGCAGCCCCTGAGGCTGGGGACCACACATCAGCCAGGCCAGCGTGGGGTGGGCTCATGCAAGCCTGAGTCCTCTGACGGCTGGGATGAGGTGGCCTCCCTGCTGTGGCTCCCGCATGGCCTACCATTCAGCCCTCCCTGTCCTCTCCCCGGTGTCCCCCTTTTCATCCCTTCCCTGCTCTCTGCTCCAATCCGCAGCTCCTCACCTTCAGTGTCCCTGTCGGGAATGGCCTTCAGGACCAGCCCAGTGGCCCTCAGGGAAACAGTGACCTCTCGGGGCCGGTGGCTGAGCAGAGCCTAGGGAGGGGATGGAGGCACAGGTGAGGTCCTCGGGATGCGCTCTGCCCACCGTCTCGCTTTCTGCCCCTGCCCTGAGACTCTTGCCCGTGTCACTGCTTCCACTGAGGGGTCTGTGGAGGAGGCTTAAGAACATTCTAGCCCCAGAGGGCATGGCCACCCTCTGGTCCCAAGGAGCAAGACTCCAGTGAGATCAGTTCAGGCATCTGGCCAGCTAGTGGGGAAGACAGATTTCAGCGAGTGGCCAGCCAGTCCTCTTGTTCCTTCGCCTTGCCTGTGCATAAAGTCAGCCTTGACTCCCCATGCCCAGCCCTGCAAAACCTTCCAAAGGCTGAGGACCCAGGGGCAGCTTCACGAAAGGGGAAGCAGCTGTGTTTGGCTCGCTCCAGTGGTCCCATTCCCCGCCCCACACATGTCCCCGAGGCCAGCTCTATCAGCTGCACCTTTGGCCACCTCCTGGCTGTGCCCATGCTCACTGACCTTCTGGTAGCAGATGGAGAGCTCAGCACCTGGGCCCTCTGTGGCCCCCCGCCTTCTTGGTGAAGTGCCCTCTGAGGGAAGAGGAGAAGGGGCTTGAGGTGGGGGTCCCCAGCACTCCCGCCGACCTGCCTCACTCAGGCTGGAGCGGAGCCCATGGCCTGTCCTGGCAGGTCAGCCTGAGGGAGAGGCAGCACCCCTTGGGGACCAGGTGCCTTTCAGTCTGGGGGGGCTCCAACGGGCTGAGGGTGGCGGAGGTGTGGCGCAGCAGGCACGGACAATGGGGGCATCACCAGGTGAAAGGTTGGGGAGAAATTCCAGGTGAGCTTTGGGAAAAGGACAGCAGACACTCGCCTTTGGGGGATTTGGAGTCTTGGATCTTCACTTTCAGCTCAGTAAGGAAAATGTCCTCTGTAGAGTCCCGGCTCAGGTCGCTGAAGATCTGGAGAGAGCAGAGACGAAGAAAGGGAGGAGGTTTGGCTGAGGCTCCCTGGCGGGGCCAGAGGCACCTTCGGCCTTTGCTCTCCACAGCCCCAGGGCATCTGGGAGTGGGACGGTGTCCCCACCCCTCCTGCCAGTGCTGAACTCCGAGCTGCGTGAATTGACCCCTACAGTCGGAATCTTCACAGCAGTAGCAACAGGATATACAGCGCTGTGCCGTATAACCATAGCTCGGTCCACAGCAGAAAGCGCGTGTGACAGGGGTCTCCTAAGATTATAACGGGGCCGAAAATATTCCTCCCACCTAGTGATGTTACAGTCCCTGTAAGGCTGTAAGAAGCACATTACCCACGCTTGTGGTGACACTGGGGGACACAAACCCCTGCGGTGGCCCAGCTGTATAAAAGCAGAGTGCCAGCAGCTGGGTATATAATATATGATAATGCCTGACAATGTTGCCTGTTTATGCACTTACTGTGCTATATTTTCATCGTTATTTTAGAGTACTCTAGACATGTTTTTCAAAGAACCCAGTTTGCTGGAAAGAAGTGTGCTCTGTAAAGCCGGCAGCAGCCTCGGCCAGGTCATGGTCTCTGAGTGTCTTGATTGCATCAAAAGGCCAGGCCAAGTGGCTGACCTGCCCCATCTGGAGCTGTGTGACTACACACTGTGCCATGCTTCCCCGATGACAAAACCAGCTAACGGTGACCTTCTCGGAAGTGTCCCTGGCGTTAAGCAACGCAGAACTCTAAACAGCGGGAGAAAACTACTACTGAAAGCCCACTCTACCTAAAAACCACTACTGCGCGGGGGAAGGCAAGAGCAGGAGACGAGGTTCCCATCAGGGAGGGGTGGAGACATCGTCAGAGACCCTGGAAGGACAGAGAGGACCGGAGAGGACAGCCTGGCTCTTCAGCGTCACAGAGACGCCCCGGGGGTCGGGCTGCCGAGCTGACTAGACAGTGGGGAGACCCCAGGCAGAGGGCAGAGGGGAGAAGCATCGGCGTGGCTGGAGGTAGACCAGGGGAGCCCGGATGCCCGGAAGCGCGGCCGAGGTGTTTGGGAGCAGGGATGTGGAAAGACACAAGAAGGCGCTGGAGACCGAGAGCCTGGCGTGACGGTGAGGCCACGCTGCGTCCTGTGGATCAGGAGCAATATCACAGATGCCGATGCATTGCTGTGTGACCGTGACAGACCAAGACAGCTACACAATCACATGCAAAAGCAGACACAAAAGGGACCGTGAGCAGTTACTTGCATTTCCTGCCAGCGTGTAATCCGGAGCAGAATCCTGGTTTCCGTAGCCCTCCACTAAACCCCCAACCTGAGTCCTCTCCGCAGCTCCTGCGGAACGCCCCCAAGTACCGCCACATCGCTCCCCCTGGTGGGCATCCTCCGTCATTGCAGCAGGCCTGCAAGCCCAGCTGTTTGCACCTATGGGTGAGCTCTGGGGGGCTGTGGGCTCAAGGGCATTCACAGGTACCAGCTCTCTAATCTCAAGTGATTTGTGTTGGTGAGACGTTCACTCCCTTTGCCATTGGGAGAGTCTTTTAGTTTGTTTTGTGTTTTTTTATTTTGCATTTTGGAACTCAAGGAAAGGACTCCCTGGGGGCAAAATCAGGAAGGTGATGAAGAAGAGATCCAGCCCAGGATGCAGAGTGAACAACAAGAATTCAGTAAGACAAGGAACCCAACAGAGGTGGAGATGGCTTGAGGAATCAATTCCCAGGTGCATACAGAAATCTTGACGTAGGGGGAAGGGTACCTAGCATTCCCAAGAATGTGCATCGGGGTTCAGGCAAATATGAATCAGATTTTCAGCAATAGGGTGATCCCACATGAGTTCTGGGATATCATGTCTCTCTGAGTCTATATGGCAGTGGTTTGCTGTGGGATGATGAACGGTTTGGACCTTTAAAGGAACACAAGGGACTGGGACTTGGGAGGGCTCAGGAGTTCTTTTAGTCAAGATTTTCTTCTACATGGGCCCCTCTGGTAGGCACTCGATATATATAATTTCAAGAAATCACACAGACCTGCAGGTGGGTATTGTCAAAGGGGCCTGGAAACTCAGGCTCTGAGGTATTAAGCGATGTAGCCGGGGGCACAAGTAGCAAAGCTGGGTTCTAATCCAAGTTCTTCACTACTGTATCAGTATCTTCTGTGTCTGCCTCTTTGCCCTCGGCTTCCCCCGTGTCTTGACTATATTTTTCTACTCACTTAAATTGTCACCAGAGCTGTATGGCTGTTGAAGATTATTATTCCCACTTTAATTATGAGGAAAGCTACTTTTAGAAAGGTAGAGGTATCCATGATTCTCAGTCAGCAAGCAAAGGGACCGAGATGTATAACTGTCTGTGTTTTACTGCCATGTGTCTTGCTTGTAACTGTGTGTTCATCCCACCACTCAACTGCCCAGGACCACAGTGACACATTCTCTCTCACACACAGACACACAAACACACACTTTACTGTGTTAAGAGTAGGAGATTCAAGACAAGCAGAACATAGTTCCTTATTCCAAGGGATGCCCAGCTTGGATGGGGAACAGCACACATGCACAGGTGTACTACAGATGGATACATCACGTGACATGCTACAGCCAGGACCAGAACATTATGGGAGCACAGGGGAGAAGCAAGCAGAGGAGAAACTCCTCGTTTAGCTGGGGTGAGAGGAATGGAGCTCAGGGCAGTTTTATGTAGGATGTAGGTGAAGGAAAGATGTGAGGCAGGGGAGAGACAGCATCCTAGGGTTAGGGCACAGCACAAGCAAAGGCCCAGTGGTGAGCACCAGGCCAAGTGAAGAAAACCAGGACAGAAGGAAGGGGCTGGCTGGGCCTAGAAACAGTTCTGAAGGCAACAGAGAAGGACTGTCAGAAAGACCAAGGAGGACCAGGACAGAGTGGCACGAATGTCCAGGGAGGGCAGCCTCAAGCAGGTGGACATAGGTGTTTTTTTCCTTTGGTCACTGTGACACAGCCATAGCTTATTATAAATTTAATTGTATGGACAAAAGAAACAGGTGTAGTGGGAGAGGCCCAGCAAGATGGGACTGGAGATATTCTTGGGGTTGGTGACTTGGAGGTCATTGATAACAGGTTTAGAAGAACCATCCTGCCATAGTTTGAGGGTGACATAAAAACTGGAGACAGAGCTGGGTGTGGTGGCACACGCCTGTAATCCCAGCACTCGGGAAGATGAGGCAGGAGGATCACTGCGAGTCTGAGACCAGCCTGGGCTACAAAGTGAGTTCAAGACCAGCCTGAACTGCATAGCGAGACCCTGTCTCAAAAAGACCAAATAAATAAGTAAATAAATAAAGGAGAAAGAAAACAAATTCCATTGATAATTTAAAAAAAGATTGGAGACAGTGAGCCAGTCTAACAATCAGTAAGCCAAGTTAATATTTTAGGCAGGTAGCTAGACATTAGTGAGCCTGAGGGACAAAGGGAAGTGTCCAAAATAGTATGCATTGCCAGTTAACTAAAGAAACAAACACGGCCAGGTCGAAACCATTTTTAATCATTGGTTAGGTCTCAGACCCGAAGTGACCTCACAGAACCCAGTGACATTTTAAGTTTCAACTTTGTGCACGTTCCTTCTGATACCTGGCCAGCTGGCTGTCCATGTTCAGAACAAGGCGAACCGCATTCCTGGCTGCTATAGCCTTTAGCTCACCGATACCAGGAAAGGAAATGTTCTTTAAAGTCCCGCCTGCCTTGGGCTGGGACCCGGCTTAAACGAAGAATTTATCTTTCATCAATTTCTTTGTTAAGTTTCTTACATGTTTAAAGCCCCCCGAGGAAATGCTGACCACCTAACAAGGACAGAAAGACACGCGATTCCAAAGTAACTTCCAAGTAAAATGTTGATAGGCGTCGTAATTACCCTTGTTCCTCGAACCCCAGTATCTTTTGTGTGTGTAGTGCTTCCTACAGATGCTGAAGGTGTCATTCTCTCCATGTCTGTTTTACAAAAAATCCCACATACACTTCTGCCCAGTCTGCCTTGACTGAATTCTTTCATCAAGGGCACAAAGAACCAAGGACCAAGGAAGAGAAGGGCCAGTTCCTCGCTGTGTCAGGACCTGGCTTCTCGGTGACAACCCCATACCTCCAGTTTAGGAGCAACTTGTCCCAGTCTTTTCCTGAAAATTGGGAATGGCAAGCCCTCTTTCCACTGAGCTGCTAAGCTAGATAAATGTAGATCTGGAACTGCTGGTGGTTACCTTGTCACCAAGTGAGTGAGAAGGAGAGGGAGGGAGGGAAAGAGGGAGAGAGAGAGAGAAAGAGAGAAAGAGAGAAAGAGAGAGAGAGAGAGAGAGAGAGAGAGAGGGAAATAGGTTGGGGAGAGGGAAGAGGAGAGAGAAACTAAGTTCCCAAGTCCAACTTTCAAAGAGACTTTTGTTGTTGTTGTTGTTGTTTCCGGTACCAGGAATCGAACTCATGACCTCGCACTTGCCAGGCAGGTGCTGTGCCACTGAGCTAAATCCTCAGCCCCCGAGTCCAACTTTCAGAGGTCATATCAGCCTTGAGCTTTTCAGCAATGTCAGCCAATAATTTTTCTTTTCCTCTCAAATCAGTTTTTAAGATTTCTGTCATTTGTAACTGAAGGAGTCCTCCCCAAAACAAAACTGGAGGGGAAGAAGTGATGTGGGGAGAAGTTGGTCAAAGGGCCCAAAATTTCAACTCAACAGGAAGTTCAAGAGATCTATCCTATAACATGGTGACTACACCTAATAACAGTTTATGCTATTCCTAAAAATACCACAAGAAAGCTGATTTTCAGTGTTTTCACCATAACGAATAAATGTCTGAGGTAATGCGTATGTTAGTAAGTTGGACTTATCCATTCCATAGTGTATACATATTGCAAAAAATATTATATGCCACAAATACAAAACTTAATTTTTACGTACAAAGTGACAGTTTTCTTTAAGCTAAACCATATTTGTTCATAAGTGAAGAAACAAAATGTAAAGCAAAGTATTTTATAGTGCCTCTTTCCTGTTGCTGTGTATCACACACTGCTGTATATCACACACCTAATACTTCTCATTTTATGACCAAATTTATCCCTTAAGATGATGCATCTTAAGGTAGCTCAAATGTTTTATTTCTTTTAGAAACTCCTTTATTAGTACATGTTTTTGAATTAATAAGCATCCTTTGTTTTAGGCCACCTGATAAGCCTGTCTGGTTATGGGCCAGAAATATATTTGAATGTTTTGAATTAACACCTTAAAATATTCTGCAAACAAACCAGGGAATGGAATTTTGCAAATGAAGAGGTGAAAATGAGGAATTTGTTGAGCAAGTGCGATGGAGGGCAGCCAGACTCCTTCCATCCCTGAATCCTGTCCCGCAGTCACACTGCGTGCTGTGCCCCAGGACCCAGACCAGGGCCTCCTGAGGCAGGCGCCTTAAGGGTCTGAGCAGAACAATGCCAGGATGGAAGTGTTTGCTGACCACTGCCTGTGGTCTGCAGTAAGGGCCACTAAGAAAGCAATAGTGCTCAGGGGAGACCAGTCAATCTTAGAGCAGAGAAGGAAGAAGCCACGGGCTTCCTAAACAGGTCCTTTTTACCTATGTCAGCAGACAGGAAGTGGGTCGTATTGGGAACTAATGGAGCTAAATGCAAAATCTTCTGCTGCCATTTCATGCTAGCAAAGGTATGAAGCTTGGAAACAAAGCAGGTGATGAGATGGAGGCCTGGAAAAAGTCTGGTCCTGTCAAGCCCTGTTGCTATGCATGTCCTTGATGGGAGAATAAATGAAAATTTCATGGACTCCAAAGGTTTTGTTAGTGTTGGGTTACCAAGAATCAGTGAATGACAGGGAGGGATGGGTGAAAGCCCATGGCTGAGGAAGAAGGTCCAGGAGGAGGCAGTAGTGAGACAAGGGCATGGACAAAAGAGTTTGTCCTGAACCGGATGAAGCCCACGTCTGCGGGAGGACCTGTGACCATGGCAGTGAGCATAGATGCATTTTGGGTGTGAACAGAAGTTTGGGGAGGGGACCTAGTGGCTTCCAGGTGTCTTTTTCCAGTGGAGTGGGCAGAAAAGGCCTTTGCTAAAGGGAAGGCCTTGCGGGAAATGGCATAGACCGGAACAGCCATGGTCTCAGAGGAGGAGGGAGCTCCCCAGGGAGCTCAGCCCTGGGCCCTGCTGAGGATGGACACCAGGAAGGCGTCAAGCCATGGGGCCTTGGACTCATGTTCCCAGGCGGTGCTTGGAAGCCCAAGCTGAATAAAGTGTAGGGCTGGGGTAGTGCTGATCCGAGCTTGCTTCTGCTGGGAGGGGAGGCAGCAGGGAGGAACGTGAAGGGGCGGGGAGGACAGGGTAAGGGAGTAGCTCAGAAGAGAGCTGTGCAGTAAGAAATGGAGGGAGGCAGTGGGGGGTGGTGTGTGTGGGCAAATGTGGGGACCTGGAGGTCTCCGTGTGGTGGGAGAGAAAATAAGAGTCTCAGAGTGATTTGTGACGAGAGACTTCAAAACGCAGTATGGAACAGACCATCCCCAAGTCCCAATCTTTTGTTTGGATACGAGGTCTTAGAAGTTAATAATTATGTGATTCATTCAGAGACAAAGAATATAAACTTCACAAGCAGTAACATCTGGGTGTGTTTATGACTAGCAACTTGGTGGCCGGCGTTTTCCTAGACAAAAGTGTTCAGGTTGTGGGGTCCTGGGGTCCAGCAGGCTGGCATGGTATGGTCGGGCCCAGCGGGGAGGCTTACCTTGACCACGTAGATCTGGAAATAGATGGGCTGGGTGCCCATGCGGACATAGTAGGTGATGACATCGAGGATGAAGGGGTCCACAGTCCGGGCCGTGTCCAGACAGAGTGGCTGTGCAGGAGAACAGGGATATCTTCAGTCACCTCCAGGCTATTGTGAGAGGCACCATTTTCTTAATAAACTCCCAAGTCCCTACACACTCTCTGACGCATGAACCCAGCTGGTCCTTCACACTCCAAACCTTCCTGACCACTCGATTTCTACTCCTAATTAAAGTACACTGCTCCAGAGCTCCATCCCCCCAGAGAATCTGATGCATTTCAATTCCACAAAGACGTATTGAGCATCTGTATGTCTAAGGCACAGCATGCTGGGTTTGGATTGGCCACTTGCTAACCAGGAAACCTGAGGCAAAGTACCCAATGCTTTGAGGCCTGAGTCTCCTGTAGAAGAAAAATAAGAGGGGGAACCATAAAATCGGACATCTTTCTCAGCTTTGGTAGTCTCTGGCTCTATCAGTGAACCAATTAGTATGCTGAATATGTGGTGTCCCAGCTAGCTGGGAGTTTGAAGCAGGAGGATCTCGAGCTTCAGACCAGTCTGGTCAACATGATGAGATCTGGTCTCAAAATGAATAAATAAGTAAACAAATAAATAAACAAACTAATTAGTGTTTGCATGTTATTGGGAGTGGACTTAGTGCCTTGTCCTCCTTGCTGTTCTCAGTCCGACATGATCATAAGGCATAACAATTGGTATTTTCAGGCAAATAGAACAGAACATCTACGTAGATGTGATACAGGTTCCTGTCTTCTCTGAAATGCCTTGGACTGGAAGTGTTTCTGATTCTGATTTTTTTTTTTTTTTTTTGGTCTTTTTGAGACAGGGTCTCACTATGCAGTTCAGCTGGTCTTGAAGTCATGTTGTAGCCCAGGCTGGCCTTGAACTTGCAGTGTTGGGATTACAGGTGTGTGCCACCATACCCAGCTCTGATTTTTTAAAAAGTTTGAAAAATATGTTCATTGATAACAAAGTTTATTGGGCCCAAGTGTAAACATGAAATTCATTTCTTTTATATTCACCCGTACACATAGCCTACAGGAAATTTTATACAATATTTTAAGTGCACCTGTGTTTTGACTGTGACCCATCATATGATGTCAGGGGTGGGACTTTCTACTTGTGACATCATGTAGGGACTCAAAAGCTTTAGATTACAGAGCATTTTAGATTTTAGATTTTCAGACTAAAGACACTCTATCTGTAGTATTAGGCCCAGACAGAAGCTCAGATTGTATATCAAGTGGGGATTCCAGTACAGTGACAAGTTTTTGAAAAAAATGAGCAAAAGATGGTAAATTTTATGTTATATGGAGTTTTTAAATCATAGTTTTATTTATTTTTTTTTGGTACCAGGAATTGAACTCAGGACCTTGCCCTTGTCAGGCAGGTGCTTGTGCTGCTGAGCTATATCCCTGGCCTTATAAATTGATTTTGGCGTTTTTTTTTTTTGGTACCAGGAATCAAACTCATGAGCTCAGGCTTAGCCAGGCATGTGCTTATGCTGCTGAGCTACATCCCCAGCCCTAAATCACAGTTTTAAAACACCAAAATAAATAAATATGTACAAACCAATAGCTTCCTTTTTCATTGGCAGTAAGTTCTACCCTTAGATCTATACCCAGAGAGAGACCATTCACAACACCAAGAAGCACTATTAAATATGAGAAATAATTTAGCAAGAAAGGGGCAAAATATGTGATGAAACAGTACAATTACACAAGGAGACTTTCATAAATGAAGAGCTGTTTTATATTTCCAGAGAGGGAAAGTTAACATGCTAAAGATGCTAATTCTTTTCTGAAATCAGTCAGAATCCCAATACAACTAAAAAATAATATAAAAGCAAAACTGAAAATGCAATTCTAAAGTTTATCAGGAAAGACAAATAAGCATAATCTAAAAAATTATTTTAAAAAAGAGTCATGGTGTAGGTTTATCCTGCCAGATATTAAAACATAAAAAATACCAATTTATACAAAACTTCATAGATGAATGAAAGACAATAAGTACCCAGAAATAAACTCAAGAATGTGTAAAGATTTAATAAACGATAACAGTGGCATATCAAGTGGATGAGGTAAGGTGGTTTATGCAATAAATAGCTTGAGGACAACTGGTAAACCTTTGGAAAAAACAAAACTCCACACTTCACATGACACAATAAAATTAATTACAGATGAGCTAATTATGTAAATATTAAAATTGAGGCACTGAAAGTGTTTGCATAAATTACCAATGAATATTTACTCCTGGCATGGTGCAAGCTTTTCAAACCTGACTCCATAAAGAATAAAAGTGCTTTGCCTGACTATACAAAAACACTAAAGTCTTTAAGTAAAAAAACTGTTAGGTAAATTACAAAGTGGGGGGAAAATAAAGGTCTGGAACATCTATGACAGTAAAAAGGGTATAATTCTGAATATATTAAGACCTTTCCAAGTCAGTTACTTAGAGCAAGTCATCAGTTCTAATCTGTAGAATGGGGTGATGGCAGGAGCAGCACCCAGCAGTGAGATAACCTACCTGGTTGGGCTGCTGTGAGCATTAAATGAGCAATTCTCTCAGTGTGAGCACTCGGTCCAGTTCCTGGCACATAGTAAGTGCTCAGGAAACACAGAGAAAGGGCCCTAGGAAGCCCACAGAAGAAGGACTGCAATGCGCCTAGACACTGACAAAAGTGTTTTACTTTGCCTTTTCCAAGGAGGAGCCGGGTGAGGGTTCCCAGTGAACCCAAACCACAGGCTCCTCTTCTGCCTTACTCCCTTCCTGCCTCATCTTACCTCGAAGCCCTCTTGGAGCTGACTCTTGGGGTCCAGTTTCTAAGCAGTTTCTAACAAGAACCTCCTCCTGCCCCTGCCCCACTTGGATCCTTCCTCTGCCACCTTCTAGCCGCTCTCCCCTCCTTCCCTCGCAGCCTGGCCGCCCCTACCATTTCAGCCAGTTTGTGGATGGCGGAACACAGGGTGTTGACGGTACTCTCGTACCAAGGATCTGCGCGGCCCAGGAACGTGGCCAGCTCTCCCAGCTCAGGTGTCCTGGACCCTGTGGGCTCCTGGGGATAAAGAGACGGGGCAGACATGTGAGGCCCTTCCCGGTCAGGCACCCCCAGGTACCATGGCCTGTGCTTCGTGAGCGTGATCAGATCATCTCATTTCTCGGGGCCTCGGTTTCTGCACCATGTGAAGACAAATGAGTTCTGTTTCATAAATGTAGGTGAAGCTGGAGGAGGCTTTGCCCAGGGCTGCCCTCTAGGGACGCTGAAATATGATCGGCAGCCTCTGTAGGGGAGACAAGTATCCTTTGATTTCACTGCTGCTAGCAGGAACGAAAGTGTGCAGCAGAGAGTGGAACCTGAAGTGTGGCTCCATCTCCCCACCTAATTAATGAGCTTCTGCTGCCTGAAACCTCCTTTTCTGGGATCTCAGGTATGGGGAGGCGGGTATATGTGTGTGTGTGTGGGGGGGGAGTGCCAGAAAGCACTAGCGACCATGTAGAGAAGAAATTTGCAACTAATTTCATTACAAAAACAAAGCAGAGGCCAGCAATGGGAAGGCAGCCCCTGTGAGAGAAACTGACTGTCACATATAGACTCCTGAGCATCACTGGTGGCTTCTAAATCAGGAGACTCTTGAGGTCTCTCCTAGTACCGTATTGTAAGGATGGCGCTTCTGCTCCCTGAGCCAAGGGGTACCAGGCTGCAGGTGTGTCCCTGCCTGGCATGCCCCTTGTCTGCTAGGACCCCTCTCCTGCACCCCCTTCCCCACGGTCCCCTGTCCCTTCCCTGTCCAGTCACCTGGGGTGCCAGCACTGGGATGTAGTAGAGTTGCAGGCTGAGTCTGGGGGTGAGGCAGAACTTCTGGGTCTCCCGTTTCCTGGCAAAGGCAGCAAAGCACACTGGGTAAGAGCAGGTGTTGGATGTCAAACAGGCTCTAGTACTTGTCAGCCCTTGACATTTGACAACCTGCGTCATCTCTCAGAACTTCTGTTTGCTTGACTATGAGATAGGTACATCGTGACTCTGTCGGAGTGGTGATGAGGAGTCACTGGGCACAGCGCTCTGTGGTGGCCACTCGCCTGGTGGGCACACTGCGCGGTGTTCTTTCCTAGGCCTACTCTGGCCTCCCCTCCTGAACCTCTGTTGCCCCTTTCTGATCCTTCACCAGCCCCCACCAGCCCCCCTGACCAACCCCAGTCCCCACCAGCCTGCTCAGGGCCCTACCTGAGTCTGTGGTAGGCCTGGGCCAGGCGGCCTAGCATTCTGTCATCCCCGAGCACCAGCACCCGGGCCGTGTGCACCCGGGACACGCCAGGCAGCAGCTCTCCATCCCCGCTGGGCCTGCCCGTCCTCCGGTGGAGCCCCGGGGGCCCATCCCAGCTGCCAGGCATGGAGAAATCTGGGGGCCACACACGCTTCTTGATTCCCCCTTTGCGCTGCAGCCCAGCCCGCTCCATCTCAGGGCTGCTGGGGTTAAGGAGTTCGTCGGCCCCCAAAGGAAGGTCCCGCTCGATACCACTGTCTGTGGACAGCATGGACACACGGACCAAGTCCCGGTCTGGCCCGAGGCCCTGCAGATCCAAGGCCTCCAAGTCAGCACTGAGACGTAGCTGGGACTGCGGGCACAGGAAGAGCACCAGCTCCTTCCCTGGGACAGAAGAATAGGGAGCCATCAGGGTGGAAGGGCCTGGGCTCCATGAGTGTCAGACACCTTTCACCTGAACGGAAGCCTGCACATGCTTGCCTCCTCTTGTTAGGAAGTATATTAGTGGCCACAAGGACCCAGCACTAAAGAAACCCACTTAATCAGCACCTCTGCCTTTGACTGACCCCGGAGCCTCCCACCCTCTCACTCTGCATCTCCCTCCGGAGCACAGACACCAGATGTTACACTCTGTGCAAGACCCCAGGCTTTTCTAATCACCTGCGTTTTTTCACACATGGAAACTGAGGTCCAGAGGGAGAACTGAGTCCATCTACTGTGACCATGTACAAAAGGTAGGGCTAGGACTTGAGCCCAGTTCCGTGACCCAGCACTTCCCACCGTGGCCTCTGTTCCCCCCCTGCTTCTTCCTTTAGAAGAAGCCACAGGAGAGAAAGGACGGGGACAGGGGCAGGACCCCAAAGTGGAGGGGATGTGTCAGACTACTGGGTCTCTCTGGAAGGTCTCTCCCCGCTCTGGGACCCCTGATGTTTGGTGCTTTCCTCCCTCTTGGGGACGATGTTGGTATCATCTGGGCCTGCGGCATGATCTGGCCGCACGAGACCAGTGGTCTGAGCTATTCCAACAGAAGGAACAAACACATGCACTTTAACACAGGGAAGATAGCAAACACTGACAGCCCCACAGACACATGGGTACACACACACATACACATGCACACAGGGACACACACACACACACACAGGGACACACACACATACGCACACACACAGGGACAAACACACACAAGGACACACACACATGAACACACACACATGAACACACACACAGACATACACTGAGGTTTCCAGCCTGCTGGCCTGGGAGGTCAGAGGCAAGGGCACGTACAGAGCTGCTCCTGGTCCGTCCACAGGTGGAAGGTGATGTAGGGACTGGGCAGGGGGATGCTTGGTGGCCGGTCCTGGTCACCTGAAGAAAGGAGCAGGCTATGGGGACCGAGAGAGGGGCATTGAGGGCAATTCCTCTGCCCTCTCCCTTCCCCATGTAGCTCCTGTGTAGGGGTTCAGAGCATGGCTGGAACACTGTCCCGCCGCTCTGGACTTGGAGAGTCTGCTTTTGCTGCTGCCACCTCCCAGCCCGAGGAGGCGCGGGGTTCCTTATTTCCTGCACACCTCCCAGCTCAGCCCCGGGGTCCTTTGCAAATCAGCTCAGTCTTTTCCAGCCCTTCACCTCCTGTGACCCTGCCCTGTTGCCGGCGCTGTATCCCACCGCGCTGATTTTCCAGGTGTTCTGTAAACACCCCACCCACAGCCAGATGAAACAGAAAAGACCTGCTTGTCTCAGGCCCCTTGTGGTCATTGTATGCTTCTGCTGCACGCTGCAGAGCCCTGGCCGCATTGGCTAAGTGCAGATGGCAGCAGGAAGCCTGGGTGACCCAGGGAGACACCAGCGCCAAGCCCTCCCGCTGCGCCTCCTTTTAGAAGTTTCCTAAGCGCGCCAGTGGCCCATGGTGGTCACTCTCTCCAGCCGGAACTTGCAAGTCTGTACATTGGACACACCTAACCTGTGTCCTCAGGGTGCGGCTCTCAGATTCTGTCTCGCTCCTATACATCAGAATCATCCTATGACTAGGAAACGTGTGTCTGGGGATACCTGTCTGGGCTCTTTTGGATTTCCTTGCCCACACAGGGCTTCCTGCCAGCAGAGTATGGCTTCTTCTGTAAATGTGCAAATAGGAAGGGAGATGCGGAACAGAAGCCCGTGACACCGCATATAAATGATGGCTCATTTACTACCTTTGATCCCCTCCAGCGGGTCTTCTGGTCATTGATCCCTTGGCTACTGTGGCAGAGTGGTGAAGCCCTTCTACCTGGATTTGAGCTTGGCTCCGCTCCTCACTAGCGGAGTGATTGTAGGCAAGGTTTGTAACTTCTTTCTACCTCAGTTTCTTCCTCCGTGAAACGGAGTGGTAATAGTTTTAATCTTGTAATTTTACTCTGAAGATGATCTCATTTAATATGTGTAATTTAAAATATGTGGAAAGTGCTGAGGGTCGTTACTGGGGAGGAGCAGGTGCTCCACAGGTGTAGGCTATCCTGACGTTAGCCACCTTCTCAGCCTCTGGCTGAGTCGCAGGCTCCAGGCGGATACAACGCTGCTGTCTGGGGCGTCTGGGGCCTCCTGCGGCCCGCTGCCCCGCCCACCTCGGCCCGGCCACCCGCCGCTTACTGCCGCAGCGCCCCCGCGCGGCCGCCGCCGGCCCCAGCAGCGAGCAGTAAATCTCCTCCAGCCTCTCCAGGTGTTCGGCGCGGCTCGGGCTGGCCTCGCCTGCCATCTGCTCCACCGCAGTCACCACGGAGTGGAAGTAGTGCTCCAGGACGCGGCGGGAGCTGGCCTGCGGGGCGGGACGGCACAGCCTGAGTCCCGGCCCAGCGCCCCGCCCACCCTGCCCCCGAGCCACGCCTCCTCTCTGCCCCAGCAGGCCCAAGGCTTCGAACCCCACTTGCCAAGCCTGCACCTGCCCTGCCACAGCTATCGTCCCATGCAGCCTGCAACTGGGGGTCCCTGGGCCCCTCACCCGCTGCTAGGAAGGGGTGGCCTGCAATGGTTTAAGGAGGGACCTAGCAGTAAAAGGGAGGACCGGCCAAAGCAATGATCCAAGATGTAAGATTCAGACTGGAGAATTTCAGATGGAACACAGCAAGAAGAACAATCATCCAATGCATCTTAGTGGGCAAAGCAGGGTCTGAGTCAGGGGCTCAGCCGGGGGGCTAACAGGGTCCCGACTTGCAGAACACTCCCGGAACTGCACCTGCTTACTGAGTGCCCCGCCCTTGCTGTAGCCGCAGCCCCGCTGCTGAGGTCGCAGCTCCCGACCTCGGCCAGCATCCAACCCAGCCGTCCTTATAGTACGCTGATAGTTCACTTGTAGTGTTTGTTTACGGGGAGCGGGGAGGTGACACGAGACAGAAGCAGGAAGAGCACCGTGAGTGCCTGGCGGGGGTTGCAGGGCCCGGGGCTGAGCTACCTGCAGCTTCCTGTGCAGAGCTCCGGGCTGGCAGGCCTCCCCCAGAGCTGCCTGCAGGGCGTGGGAGACCACGTGGCGCATGCAGGCCTCAGGTGTCTGCTGCTCCTGGGCAGCCTCGATCTCCAGCAGCAGGGCACTGCACACCGAGGCAGACACCAGCTCGGGATCCACGAAGAGGAACACTCTGTGGGTGGGAGAAGGGGGAGGTGGGCGATAGGGAGCAGGGGGGACTGCGGCAGATAGGAGCATGCGCAGTCGTTCTAGAGGGCGGTGCTAGTCCCTTCTGCTAAAGTCCACTGTCTTCACACAGCAAAGCCGGCCCGGTCCCGTGTCTAGGGGAGTTCCAACCTACATCCTTCTCCCTCCCTCAGCATCCTTGTCCAGTGGCCCTGTCACCCCCAGGGGGACCCTAAATCTATCCTGCCAGAAACTGAGCTCCCAGTGATGAGTGAAACCCACCTTCTTTCAGCACCCCTGCCACACCAGAAACCAACCTCACCCACCCCCGCTCCTCAGTCAGCTGTGTCACCCCCACCTCTCCAGCACTAGTTCCTCAGGATCCCCTTCAAACCTCCCTGCACCCTTCCGAAATACAGCTCCCCGAGTCTCAACTCAGGCTGTGTCTCTCGGGCACAAGTCAGAGGAGATGACTGAGAAAGGACGGCAGCTCCATCACCCATCTCTCCAACACCAGCAACGGGCCTTCTTCTATTCCCCGCTGCTTCTAACTTATCCAGACGGCCGACATACACAGATGAAAGCCCTGAGACTTCGTTGTGTGGCTGTGGCCTCAGACCCCCATACTGTGGATATTCTGAGCCACCTATGACCACCTGGTATGATGTATCCATCTCAAGGGCAGGATGGAGGTATAAGAATAGTAGTCCTAAGTCCCAGTGTTATGGAGGGTTGCTGTTAGTTCAAGGGCAGCCTGGACTACTACATAGTGAGAACTTGTCCCAAAAAAACAAAAACAAAGAACTGCGGAGCTGCACTGGAGCTGTGCTCTGAGAGCAGCCTGTCCTTCCAGTGGCCTCTGGATAAAGGTGTGGCCTGATCCCCCTAGAACTGCACGTTCACTCCATTGCTGGTCAGGTACTGTGGCTGGGAAGCTCTACTCCAGCTCTTCTCAGTCCAGCCTCCTCTTTTGTCCTCCTGCCAGTGAGTAGTCACACAGCCTCCAACACCTCTGGGGGTGAAGGCAGCAAGCGTCCCAGGGCTACTCACCTCTCCTGGTAGGGATACAGTTCGCTCATCAAGTTCTGTTCTGCAAGGACCGTCCTCTGGTACAGCGTTCCTGCAAAGCAGTCCATGTCAGCCAACAAGCCTCGCTCTCTGCCTCCCTTTCTCCACCTGCCCATGGAAGGTGCCAAGGAGCTCGCTGGCATCCAGAGAAGAGAGTCAGACCTTGGGTGGTGCTGAGAGACCAGGAAGCCCTGCAGCTCTCACCTGGCACCGCTATCTCCGTTTTCAGCCTTATGGCGCAGTCCAAAGCGACGGTGCAGTAGGGGGTGGGCAGGGTCAGTAACCTGGTGCAGAAGGCATAGGTTTTACGGTAGAGCTCTTCCGTGATGCCTGTGGCCTGGGTGAGAGGCAGAAGTTGGGGCACACAGAGCCCTAGTTAGGAAGGGTCCTGGGTGGGTTGGAGGTGGGTAAGAGAGGAGGAAGACTGGGCCTGACAGACGCACTTGGCTCGTGGTTCTCTTCCACATTTGCACCTTCCAGCTCCTTCCCCTGTGCCCTTGGACACCCTACTCCAGCTCATCAAGATAGAAACTTGTCACATCGAATCCCGCCACCCAGTCAACTCCCCTCCCAGCACTTCTGGCTCAGTCTGCAGCGCATCCCTGTGGTTCTCCGGGATGAGAGCTGTGGGGCTGCTGCTGGTGTCACTGCGCCTCACTGGCAGAAAATACTCCACAGCAGCACAGAGGCGCCCTTGCTCCCCTTCTTCCTCTTCATCACTGTGCCCTTGGCCTTCACTGGAGCCAAGACCTGTGCGCATTGTGGATGCTGCAGCAGCCCCTAGCTTGGCTTCCTGCTCCCCAGCTTCCTCACTGCTCACCCCCCTCTCCTGAGACTGCCCATGGCTCCCCATTACTTCCGCCCAGACATTAACAGATGCTTTTCATCGTGTCTCCTCCCCATGCAGTGCTCACTGCTGTTCTCACATGAAAGCCCACAGACCTCGTCAGGCCTTCGGGCTCCCCACGCCTGCTCCAACTGCCTCTCCTCCCCACCGCCCCTCCAACGTTATCTCTGAGTAGGAGGGGAAGAGGCGAGCTGGTGTTTATACATCACTGTGCAGCAGGCGGCCCCAGACTTTTTCTAGGCTGCCCTGGTGGAGAAGAGGTGTCCGCTAAGGGAAGAGATCGGCAGGTTACAACAATCACCCTGACCCCCAGGCTCCGGCTCACCTTAGTGAGCGTGTACATCAGGGTGTGCAGCAGGGGAATGATCACGTGCCAGAGGTCCTCGCTCTCTGCCTGGAAAACAGGGCGATCCCTGACACTGATGTAGTTGGGCCAGGGCGGGGGTGAGGGGGTCCCCAGTCATCCTAAAAGGAGATGGTTAGGGTCGGGGCTGGGCGGAGAGGGGGCTGTGGGCAGCACTCCATTCTGCCAAGGGCTCCAGTCTGCCCTGGACAGAGCAGGAATGTGGGGAGTAGAAGTGTAGGAGCCCCTCTGAGTGTGTAGGGGGTTGCAGGAAACAGTGGGGGAAGGGTGACCTTGACTCAGGGCAGGAGCTAAAAGAAAAGTGACAAGCGAGTCCCCAACTTGGAGCTTTCCTTAAGCGCAGTGATTCCCAGTCACAGAAGGTAAAGTGGTCTGGAGGGTAACTTTCGGTGCTACAAGGATAGCTTTGAAAAACTGAAATGGCTATAGACATGTTTAGAGGTGCTTTCTATTTCTGATGAGTAACATGGGTTTTCCATTAATGACCATGTTATGGAGTTTCTTTTCTTTCCTTCTTTTCTTTTCTTTCTTTCTTTTTTTTGGTCTTTTAGAGACAAGGCCTCACTATGTAGTTCAGGCTGGCCTTGAGCTCACTTTGTAGCCCAGGCTGGCCTCATTTCTTTTTGAAATATATTAACTCAAGAGGTGGGAGTTGATGCAAAGAAAATATCACCTAGGTAAAGGTCTGGGAGGGAGATGCGTATGACAGAAATCATGCAGATGACCCACCGATGACAGAGTTTCCGGGACAGAGCCCTCAGCCCAGTGAGCGCCTTATCTGCTCATCGCCACCCTCCCCAGAGCTGGAACACCCACCTTCTCCAGCTCTCGGAGCAGAATTCGGACCAGCGCTGGGTTCCTCCCGGGATCTCGCTCTACCTTCTTGTGCAGGGACCATCTCCACATGCCTGACCAGGAGAAAGGGCAGCCCCGTGGGACCAGGCATGGGGGGGTCTTAGAGGAGAGGCCATTGGGTAGGACCCCAAGCCTGGGCCCAAGACCATGACTGTCCAGCCATGTCTGACGCCGTGGTCAGCACTGGGCTCCAGTGGGCTCTTCTCCAGGGAAAGCATTCTGATCCTCGGCCCTTTGTTTACAGTGGGTCCCCAAGGCAGAAAGAAGGGGAGGGAGACGCTAGTGGGGACAGGTGTGTGCCTGAGGACCACAGAGCAGCGATGGTTGCAGATGTTAGCCGGCCTCCCTCTGGCAGTTCTGCAGGCCGCAGAGGACTTCTGTTTGGCACGTGGAGCTGGGGAGGGTGATTGAGAAAGGTGCCAAGTCCCCAGTGTCTCTGCCACGGCTGCTGGGAAGATTAAACCAGGGAGCCAAAAGTACTTCCTGGCTTCCCAGGCTTAGGGATTTCCTCCAGGAAGAGGGCTGGCCTGGAAGGCTCTCACCCATGCACACCAGGCTGGGCCCTTTCCTATGTGAGTGGACAGGACTGGAAGGGTGAGGTAGAGGGCCAGAGGGAGTAGTTGCCACCTGCCTGCCAACACTTACCCTGGTTGCTCTGCAGGGCTGGGGCCTGAGCACTAAGCTCCCGGAGCACAGCTTGCACGCTCCTCTGGAGGTCCATTTCTGCATCTGGAGGGAGAACAAGAGGGATTGGAGGCTCATCTAGCTCACCTGGCCTCACTCCTACCAACCACCATTCCCCCGAGAATGCTTTTAGTGCTTCTATGAACCTCAAGGTACGTCCCAAGGTAACCAACCTAGAGCTGGCAGCCAGCACACTAACCAGGACTGAAGACAGTATTTTCATAGAACATTTTCATGTATTCTTTGTAAAACTAGCATTTCCTAAAGTGGAGGGTGTATGGAAGTGTCACCCTCCTGCAAGGTCCCAAAATGTTAAATAGAAAATTCCAGGAGTAAATAATTCATAGGTTTTAAATTTCTTGTCGTTCTAAGTAGCATAATAAAACCCCACACTGTCCTGCTCTGTCCTGCCTGGAACATGAATCATCCCTTTGTCCAGCGTATCCATACTGTATATATTACCTACCTGTTAGTCACTTAGTAACAGTCTCAGTTGTCACATCAACTATTACAGTATAGCAGTGCTTGTGTTTAAGTAATCCTTATTTTATATAATAGTGGCCCCAAAGCACTAGATCTACCAGGGCATAAAGATGGACAGATTAACCCTGGTTCTATGTGGCAAAACTACAGTGCATATAGGAAAAGCTGTAGGATATGTACAAACAAATATAGTATGTCTGTAAGTGTTCACCACTCTCTGTGGCTTTAAGAATCCATCTACTCCCCATGGATGATGGGAGACTGCTGTATATAAAGTGATACACAAGACAATGTTAGGTGACACACAAACTATCCTAAAATTTGAATAGTTATGTGTTCATTTTAATATATATTTGGGAAAATATGTATAACTATGTTATGGTTTGTGTTTAGATGTCCCTCCCCCCACAGTCTCATGCGGTTGTAGGTGGGACTTTTTTTGAGGTGGCTGGATCTAGAGTGTGTGATGCTGGAACTGATTCATGATACAATGCCAGGATCAAGGACACTAAGATTAAGGGTGTGAGTTCCTGTTGTTTTGCTACCTTCTGCTCAACATGAACTGTGTGTCCTCTGTGATCTGCCTTGGAGCCAGCCGATGATGGACTGAAACCTTTACAAACTGTGAGCTAAGTAAGCCTTTCCTCCCTGAACTTGTGGGTGTTGGGTATTTTGTCTCAGCGACAAGAATACCTAACTAAGACAACTAGTTCCTCAATCTATACATGAAACTAAAATTGAGCCTATTTAATGAAACAGTCTGACCTGCTTCCAGTGAGAACCTTCTTGGGTCAGTTTAACAAGAACCCCTCCCCCTGTTGTTACCTCTTAGGAAGTTCCCAGCCACTGATGCCTCACTCTGCTCAGGGCTTTATGTCCTCAGCTGTCTTTTTCTCACTCATGGAGTTACACTGGCTTTCTTCCCCCTGCTGGGGTAGCCTTAAATAAAGTCCTTCTTGCCATTTTGACAGGGATGGGATGATCTTTTCCTTAACAGTGATGTGGTCATAGGGCAAAACACAAAGGCGGTGCAAGAATGAGCAACTGATGTTTGGAAAATGAACCACGGCGAAGATCTCTCGCCTCCGGGAGTTTAGTAGACACTGAACTCTGCTCCTGCGCTGTGACATCCGTGTCTGTGTGAGGCCAGCCTTACCAGCAGCACAGCACTGTGGACTCCGAGGTGTCCCCAAGAGACGTCTGTTCTGACGGCTAACTTAGGTCAGAGGTTCCCTGGCCACACTGCTGCATTTCTGGGCTTCCCATCAGGCGAAGACATTCCCCTCCAGCCCTGCTTCCCTTTCTCCTGCGCTGGGGTCCAGTTTGCATCCCTGCCAGGCAGCTCTCCCTCCCATCTCTCTCCCTGATGTCTGTACTACAGGTGTTTCCTAGAGTAAATCCTTGTACATCTGATCTTGTCCTGGTGGCTGCTTCTTGGAGAATGTAGAGTAAGACATGAAATACTGGAAACACTCCGCACACGGTACATTCCTTTTTGCAATGAGCTCCAACCAAGAGCTTGTCTCTACAGGCAAGTGTACAGTCTCCTGTCACCAGACAATCCACATGCCTGGGCTTCCCTTTTTGACTTGGCTGCCAGGAAACTTACAGCCAGACTGAACCCTAACCTCAAAAATCAGCTCATTTCAAAGGATAGAAAACTCTTGGCTCCAGCTTTGTGTTCAATTTACTATATCACTTAAATGCCTAAGATTCTTTTGGAAGGAAGTAGGATAGAAGCTACAGATTTCAAAATCATCAGGTTACAGTCCAAGAGATAAACTTTGTTTAGGCCCAGGCTCCCTGAGCCCATGGGCTCACCAAGTAGTCCTGTCATGGCTCTGGGGTGAGCTGGTGCAAAGTCTCTTGGGCCCAATCTCTAAAGCCCCACTTTCCTCCCGGCTCTCATTCGCCCTCTCTGAGGCACTTGTCACGGCCAGGGCATGATCCTGAGTCTTCTCTAGGCTGAGACTGGGCAGGGTGCTACAGCCACATCTGCCCAGCTGGCCACTCTACTGGGGGAGGCAGTATCTCCTCAAATTGGCGAAGATATCATTCAGCCTGGCATGGAGGCTGATGACAACCTGTCTTCCCATTTATCCATTTCCATCTTGCATAAAGATTTAAAGAGCTAATGCAGGCTGAATTATTTAGAAATTAATTGGTGTCATATCTTTTTCTTCTCTCTTGCTCCCTTCTTTCTCTCTTCCTGTTTTCCTTCCCTTCCCCTCCTTCCCTCCCTCCTTTCCTTCCTTCCTCCCATTTTTCTTCTCCCTTTCCTTCTGTCACTGTGGACTACACCGAAAGATGTAAAACTGCAACAACTGATTTCCTCTCTTCTTCTTCATTAAAAGGGCAGCCAAGCCTTTGTCTTCTGAGTCCCTTGTTCCCCTGCTTTGCAAGGGGAATTAGGTTCTTGTGTTTCAGAGAAAAATGGAGAGGTTGCCATTAGCCCTGGGAGACAATGTAAACCAAGTTTGTTTTTGAAAGTCTGGGCAGCTGGAACAAACTCTCCATTTTTGGTGCACATCTGGCTTGCGAACATGTTTTGTTTGGGCTGGGTAGTATCTTTAAAAATGGCTTAGCTGCCAATACTTGTGAATCAGGAGATTTGGCACTAAAGTTTGGGTGTCTGGCATCTCTTGAAAATCTGAGAATCTGTTGACACTAGGGAAGCATGGGAGTGTCTGACCTGGGATAATCAGCAGGGCCTGGGGAGAAGCTGCCCCTCTGAGACAAGCAGTTTCTCCAGTTCTTCCCAGTGCTTGTTCTCTTGGGTTCACTCACTCACACCCTCTAGCTGGCTCTTGGAGGCATGTGAGTTCAAGTTCCCCAGCTGGCTAATTAAATCATTCTGCTGGGTTGTCCAAAAAGGGTGAGAACGAGGCTGACGCTTTTAGTTAAAGAGTGGGAGGTTAGATTCTTTAAGACTGTGAGGGCACAGGGTTGCAGGTTCCAGGTTCCAGGGGATGGGGAAGACCAGGGCCAGCTGGCATGTAGCTTACGGGTGATGGCAAAGATTGGATGAGGGTAACTAATTACTCAACCTTGTGTCTCTCAGTGTCATGGCAAAGGTCTACTGAGCCACTGTTGCCAAAGCACAGGGACATCTACTAGGGAAGCTCTCTTTTCTCTCCAGAGCCCGCATACCTGGTCAATCAGTGCAGGCTACAGCCAAGAGGGCAGAAGACCACAGATTGTTCTCGCTACCCAGAATCCACAGGGCTTCTCACAGCCACCCAGTAGGGGGAGACACCCAAGTGGATGACACTAGCATTCACACTAATCTTAGAAAATGAAGCTTAAAGTAGATTTGATTTGATTAAGCAAAAGAAAAAAAATGAGGCGTTTCTTTTCTTTTTTTTTTTTTTTTTTAATGAGGCGTTTCTTGAGCCTCAATTATTTTATCTCAGGGTAGTTCATATACGATATGGATGGTTAACATCATCATTGACTTAGAAGGGTCAAAAACAAATGATATCCATTATTATCATCCTCTCCTTCACCCAGTAATACAAGGTATTACTATTATGTATTTCTAGTAACATTTAAATAGAACTCAACAGAGATTATCTCATAGATGTGGCAAGAAAATGCTATATGTTCATCAAATCAGTTTCACTACATTGTGGGGCAACAGAAGGACTACATTTCCCAGACTCTCATGCACTTATAGAGGAGCCATGTGACTAGTTCTGGCCAACGGAATATGGTAAAGATCTGGTCATAAAATTCTCTGCACTACTCTCCATACTGTCCCATTCCACCATGACTTTGGGGGACACATGTTGAAGATGATGGTGCCACAGGAAGGAAAAAAAAGCTTAGATCCTGATTGATTGTTTGAAACCCAGATTAGTCTGTGATGTGAGTACAAAATGAGTATTTATTATGTTATTCCACTGCTATTTAGGGTCATTTGTTACAGTAGCTAGCATTCTCTAGCTGACTGGTGATTTTTTTTCACAGTGTGTAGCCCATTTGATTCTGAAAAGAGCCCTGTGAGATTGGCAGGACAAATACTGTTCTCCCCATTTTACAGATACCAGTTCTGCAGCCCTTACCCTTGTCCTGTATTGCCTATCCAATTGTTGAAAATCATACCTGGAGGGAGCCAGGAGCTTCTATTCCCATTTTACAGATGGGGAACTGAGGCTTGGAGAGGATATGGGATCTACTTAAGGCCACCGAACTGTAGGAAGCAGAGCTTCTAGGTCAAGCACTCCTCCTTGAAAGCTGCTGTTTTACCTGGGACCATTTCCCTGCTTACTGGGAAAAGACCTAAGAGGGTACATCCAATGAAACTGTGTGTGCAGCTGGAGTACCAAGTGGAGAAATGAGCACAAGAGTCCCAGCTCTCACGCCGTGTTGTTGTTACAGCTCAAGAGACAAAAACAGAGAGACAAGAAGCCGGCAATATCCCAAGCACGTAGGATCCTGATAATTTAGGGTCTGTGCCTCAATTTCAGACCTTTCAAATCAGCCTCAGGACTTGGCATTACACTCTGTGCCCCCTGAGGAGTGATCTTTGACTTGCTGTGTGATCATTAGATGATACACATTTGGGCGGAGAATCATCTGTCCTTGTCCCAGGGTGACCCAGAGTAAAGAGTCAAGACTTTGGAATCAGCTCCCTGGGGCTCCAGTCCCAGATATTCCACATACTAGCTGTGAGCCATCGAGCAAATTATGTAACCTGTCTGAGCCTTGGTTTTTCTCCCATGAAAACAAGATTGACACAGCAAAATCCTTATGTCACAGAACCCTTCTGACACTTGATGCAATCCATAGTGAAGTCATTAAGAGTAGAGATACTAGAGCTAGACTGATAGGTTCAAATCCTACTTTGATCATACAATACCTGTGTGACCTAGGGAAAAAACTTTACTGCATCATGCCTCAGTTTCCCCTTGGTAAAATGAGAATAATCATAATACCTATCTATGGGATTGTTATGAAAACTACATGAGTTAATGTTTTTTGGGTGTTTTTATTACTCCTTGGTATATCTCTTCTTATTAAACTGCAAGTGCTTGGTAATTAACCTTAGCTGTTCTTGTCATTACGTTCATTGTCCAGCTTAGTGACCTGCAAGCAGCTGCAGCCTCACACACAGGCGTGGATGCAATCATTCAAGATGTTTTCACACTTGAGCAGGTGAGTTGGGCTCTCACAACCTGGCTGGGCGCAGGTGGTCCTGCCAGCCCTGGAGGTGCGCTCACCCACAGCAGGGGGCTCCTCACTCAGCAGCCAGGCTCCCAGACCCTGTCCCCGCACCACACTGACCTGAGCTCTCCATGGGAGCCTGTGGGGTGTGTGAGGAGGATGTGGTTGTCTTGGGCAGCAGAATGGAAAGCAGAGCGGTTGTCTTTGTGCACAGAGGCGGTTCTGCAAAATAAGAGGCAGTTAGTGTGAGTGGTGGAAGGTGCAGAAAGTGTATCTGGGACGTGTATCTCGGGAACCTCAGTTTCTAGCACAGTGGAGGGAAATCTGGACGTGAGCAATATTTAAGTAACACTGAAATGGCAGGAAGCCTCGATTTATCTAAGAAGTACAGATGGCTGTAGGTATCTATGGGTTCCACATGTAGATTCGACCAACCACCAATGGAAAATGGTTGGGAAAATTTGCATCTGAACTGAGCACATACGTAGTTTTTTCTTGTCATCTTTTCCTGAACAATACAGCGTAACAGCTACTTACATATCACATTTTTCTAGGCATTGTAAGAAACCTAGAATGATTTAAAATGTAAGGGAAGATGTGCATAGGTTATACGCAAATACTACACATTTTATATAGGAGACTTGAGCATCATGGGTGATGCCCTGTGGGAGGACCTGCACCAATCCCTTGAAGATATCAAGGGACAACAATACTTAAATAATGCTTAACTGGTGCTTACTATACGACCGGCACTCTTGTAAGCACTTAATAACATCAACTCTTTAATACAAATACTATACTAATGAAGTGGGTACTGTCTTTTGCCTGTTCTATAAGTGAAACTGAAGCACAGAGAAGTTAGATAACGATTCATGGTGGAATAGCCAGGAAGAAGAGGAATGTGGGCTTGAACTCAGACCATTTGGTTCTAGAACCTAAACCCTTTAGCTTGTCCACAGGCTGCCCATTGTGACCCCACTGGAGGCACCCCCAGAGTCTGCTACCCCGACAGTGAGCCTGATAATGGGAAAGAGGATTGCTGAACAAACACATAGGCTTCGTCTTTCAAGAGAAAACAAACAACCATGCACAGGCTTGGGAAAGCTGATGGAAAGAGAACAAAGTGACAAGTTTAGGAATGATGACTCTCATACGTCAAACCACAGAATAAAAAAAATTCTGTTATTCAAACTGCTCCAAAACATAGAGAAAAAGGTAAGATTCTTGGTTTTTTGCAAAAATGTCAGCTTAATCTCGATCTCAGTAGCTAATAAAAGTAGTTTCTAAAAATAGATTGAGTTGGGGCTGGGGATATAGCTTAGTGGCATAAGTACCTGCCTGGCAAGTGCAAGGTTGTGAGTTTGATCCCAGGTACTACCAAAAAAAAAAAAAAAAAATAGATTGAGCACTTCACAATCATTGGAATGGCTTATAACCCACACCAAACCAAGCAAACAAAAAACCACCCCCCCAAAAAAAGCTCACATTATTTATAATGGAGAAAAACCAGAATAAACTTAAAAGCCCAGTTATAAAGTATCAATTAAATATTTTATAGTCATCTGTGCTTTAGCATTCCATGAAGCCATAAAATGATGATGTTTATGTGTAAACAAAAAACAAGAAGGACCTGAAAGTAGAAGAGGGACTCTTAGGGAAAGGGCAGGAAAGGGGAGAGGGGGAGAAGGGAGAAGGCAAGATAGAAGGTAGTGTAGATGAATGTAATTAAAGCACGCTATATGCATACATGGAAACGTTAAGCAAAATATGAGTTAATATTTATGTTAAGTTATTTGAAAATGGTGATGTGTGTCTATATTTACTGAATTCAAAACTTTCCAAATTATTTATTTGTACGCAATAGATAACAAGATATCACATTTCTCATACCCGTTTTTAAGAGCATATTTCTAAGTTTGCATACATGCATTGAAAAACTTCAGGGAAAACAAAGCAAAACATGACACAGGAGGTTTTGGTTCTGGTTCTGGAAAAGACAAAGTTTTCCCCATCTAGAACTCTCCCACTAGACACAGCTGAAAAGTCCAGATAGTGGATCTGGAGCAGCTTCATGAGGATTCTGAAAAGTAGAGGGTAGCAGGCAGAATGTGGAAGGAAACCAGAACTCAAATTAAGAACAATCTGCCAATGAATTTTGTGGGTTTTGCCTCACTGTTACACCCTGTCTGGACAGAGACAAAGGAGGAACTTTCTTTTACTTTTTAGTCACTCCTGCTATGGGCCCAGGCAATCCTGCAACAGTGATGGGAATGTTAGCTCTGCGGGTGACTAAAATTCTGAGGCAGAGAAACTCTTCTCTTATAACCAGAGGAACTGTGGTCCCAAGGGCAGGGGAACAATCCTTATTGCCTCTCCCCTTTATTAGAGGAACAAAAACAGGTAAAGCAAACAAAATGAATATTAAAATGGCAGATTTCCAAATGTACTCAATAATTACATTAAATGTAAATGGTCTCAACACTAACTAAAGGACTGACTTTATGCTGTCTATAATAAGCTCACTTCAAATATGATATAAATAAGCTGAAAGCAACACCATACACAACAATAGCAGCATACAAATTCTTTACAAATATACAATAGATTTTCACCAAGATAGATTATGTCATGGGTCATAAAACAAACCTTAACAAATTTAAAATAATTACATACAAAATACATTCACTGACCATAATGAAATTGTACTTGAAATTGTACTTGAAATCAATAACATAAAAATGACTAGAAAATCCCCAAATTCTTCAACATTAAACAACATATTTCTAAATTATACATGAGCCCATAAATAAACCTTTCCCAACATAAACCAAAGATAGTACAAGAAAAGAAAAAGGACCAATTCCAGTATATATGAGAAAAATCCTCAACAAAATATTAACAAACAAGTCCAGCAATATATAAAAAGACTAACACACAATAACTGGATAGGTTTATTCTAGGGAGTCAATACTGGTCTAATATTTGAAAATCTTGTAGATCTAAAAAAATGACGATATCAGTTGATGTAGTATAAACTTTTGGCAATTTCAACACTTATTAACGATAAACATTCACAGAAAATTAGGAATATGAGGTAACTGTATTAATCTGATGAAGTAAAAGTAAAACCATAACTAACATAGTTAATAGTGAAAGACTGTTTCTCCCCAAAACTTAGGACCAGGCAAGGATGTCCACTCTCACCACTGCTATTCAGCATAAGATTTGAAGTCCTACACAGTGTGACAAGGAAAGAAAGAGGAAGGCGTGTGTGTAGGGGAAAAGCAGAAGGAGGAGGAGAGGGAGAGGAACAAGAAAGAGAAAAAAGAAGAAGAAGAATATTGAAAAGGAAGGAATAAAGCTATTTGCAAATCGTATGACCCTATTTGCAAGTGACATGTCTACACAGAAAATCCTAGAATGAACAAGAGGAATAATAAATACAGACAAAATGACCCTACAAAAATCTAGAACTAGTGAGAGAGTGCAGCAAGACAACAAGAAACGAAGATGACATACAGCATCAGTCGGGTTTCTCCACACTAACAGCAAACAATTGGAAACGAAATTTAAAACACAATACCATTTACAATAACTCCAAACGGAAAAATAAAAAGAAACACTAAAGGTATAAATCTAACAAAACCTGTGTAGGATCTGTGTGATGTAAATTATAAAATGTTGACGAAATAAATCAAAGAAGACCTACAGAAATGGCGACACATACTATGTTTACGGTTTGAAAGACCAATAGAGGGGGCCGGGGATATAGCTCAGTGGCATAAGTGCTTGCCTGGCAAGCCTAAGGTCATGAGTTCGATTCCTGGTACCAAAAAAAAGAAAAAAAAATAGTGAAAGATCAATATGGTAAAGATGTCAATTCTCTCCAAACTGACTTAGCAATTAACATGATTCCAATGGAAATATTAGATTCCAATTAAAATATCTATTAAAATAGCAAAACTACAAGAGAAATGTACAATTAAGGAGTTACTGGGGACAGGTGAGGATGCTTCTGAGTTAATTTTCAATTGTACTTTCATAGATACATTTAAGTAGATTGGACTTGTAAGCTATCAACCCTGAGCTGATTCTAAAATTTATAGGAAAAGGCAAAGGAACTGGAGTAGCCCGACAATTACAAAAAGGGCTATTGAAGGGCTCACACGCCTTACTGAAAAGAGAGATTCACAGATCAGATTGTATTTCCCCAGTTTTACTTATTTGTGTGTGTCTTGTCTTTTAAGGGTACACACTAAACCACAACAAAAACAGCAACAACAAAAGTGACATTGCTTGCTTATACACTGTAGGGTTACAGATAATTTTTATTTTAATACATTTCTACATTTTTGATTACTTAATAGTAAGTACATTTGACTCTCTTTTTACCACGCAGTGGATGGCACACACAAGAGAGCTAACATCTATGCAGGCTATGAGGTATAATGAAAATGAGCTCCCGTGAGCCCACCTACCCAATTTAAGAACAATGACACTGCATTGTGCTATGTAATTTAAAATCTGAACAAAAATCAAATCTTTTAAAGTAATCATTACTTTCTTCCTTTCTGGGCTGCAGAGACTGCTGAGCTGGAAGGCTGGGCTTTGCCATGCTGTGGGGCTGAAAGCCCAAGAATTGAGCTCAAGTCCAGTTCTCCCAGCATTGGCCTGGGAGGTCATCACACACCTCTCTGAGCTTTAACCTCCCCTCTTTCTCAAAGCACCACGTAGAAAGTGAAACACTGAATGACCAAAAGTCTACTGAAGAGAGCAAAGTGTCAACCACTCATGCTGTTCTCTTCTAACATGCTTCCTGGACCAGGTGTGGTCGTGTACACTCGTAGTCCCATCTACTCAAAGGCTGATCACTTGATCCCAGGACTTAAAGACCAGCCTGGGCAACATAGTGAGACTCTATTGCAAAAAAAGAAAAAAAAGAGAGAAAAGCAATGAACTGTGAAAATCTGACCATGAGTGAGAGACTGTGGTTAACTTGGGGCATTCCCAGTCTCAGTAAAGGAGCTGAAAATGGCCACGTAGTACGATCAGAGTCCCCACAGGCAGCTGGGCACAGGGCAGAGTTAGGTCATAACCCCACATACAGTACTGGGGAGGGAGGCCAAGAGGAGCTTTTCCCATAGGACCTAGGAAGCCAGGGTTCCCAGGTCCTCCTCTGTTACCTCTGGGGATGTGAGGAATGATGCAACCTTACTCCAACTCACTGTGTCGGGACACCATCATCTCTTGCTTAGATGGCGGCAGGGCCCCCAGTAGGTTGTGCACCTTGTTTTTTTTCTCCTGAAACCCATTCTCTGATTAAAGCCCTCCAATAGGTTCTCTTGGTCTTCTAGTAAAGAGCATGCCTCTCATCCTACCTGCAAGCTGGCCTGATGTGGCCCTGATGCCTCTGTCCAGCCTCATTGCATCTTGCTCACCCTCTCATTCCCCAGGCTGTCCTCACTGGGGCGCAGCAGCTTGTCAAGCTCAGCATGCCTCTGCCTGGAGCACTGTCCCCCAACTTTCCCCACCGCTGTCTCCTTCACAACATTCAGGTCTCATTTTAACTGTCCCTTCCTCAGAATGGCCTTTCCTGACCGCCCCATCCAAAAATAGCCTTTGCAGTCATGCATGCTCTTGCTTTGCTTTGATTTCATTCTCAGCCTTGGTCAGTACTGGGAATTGTTCTGGGTCCTGATAAGTTTTCTTGACTAATGATTAGAATTTGCTCTCTGTCAACACTGAGTCCTGCTGTGTCTTGTTTGCACAGCGTGCCCAGGACCAAGGGCAGCACTGGCTCCTGGGAGACAGCGAGCACACTTTTCACACATTTGATGAATGAAGACGGGGGTGGGGTGGGGGAAATCTTGCCAAAAGTCACACGGCCCCTGAATAATGGAGCAGGGCTAGAGCTCAAGTCTCAACCTGAGATTGCCTTCTGCAATCTCCCGTCCTCCCTCCCCTCCAAACCTCACAAAGCCCCCTCTGCCTAATGAATACACAAGTAAATTTCTAAACAGGTGGGATCAGACAGATAAAGACAAAAAGAGGTGTATAGCTAAGCAGCTACTGGGGACTGGTGAAGATGTTTCTGAGCTAATTTTCAGTTGCACTTAAAATTGTAAAAAGCCTCAACAATCACTGTTATAAGGGCTTCTGATTTTTCAGAAAGCCTCCTGATTGGTGCATTCATTTGGCCATTCATTCACTCCCTTACTCATCAAACATTTCCTCAGCACTTGTATATGTTTGTGCAGGTGCTGGGAAGCTGTGTGCTGCTTGCTTGCCCCTCCCACGGTGGACCTCTGCAGTCTTATTTCCTGTCCTTTGGGGCTGTTGACCACAAGGGGCCAGCTTGCATGGAGACAGGAAATGGAAACAAGCAGAACCCAGTTTGTTCTCAAAACACATCGGTTTCTCATTTGTCTTCACTTCCAGAATGAGAAGCGGAATAAAGCTCATCCTCTCCAACACCAAACCATGCCTCTGAATGTTTCCCCACAGGATCTTCATGGGAGCTGGTGGATGGTGCATCCATATACAGTGAAGACTGCAGAACCGTTCGTAGGGGAGGACAGGTGCCATCTGCCATGGAATGACTCCCACTCTTTCACCTCTAGTATTTGAATCCTCACTTCAGCAGTGCTGACTGCACCCTGCACATAGGGATCGTGTGGGAGCTCCTGCCCAGCCCAGCGCTCCACTGGCCCTTTTGTAATTGACCCAGCCAGCGGAGGGGAGGGGGGTGAGGTTTTGTAATTCACCCATCCAAAGAGACACTTGCTGCAGTCTGTCTGTGCAGAGGGTGACCCTTTCTGATTTGGACAAAGTACAGTCTGAACTGCCTGCAGCCCTGCCTCAAACATCTCTGCTCTTCATCCTAGCTGCCAACCGGCCAAAGGCTGGGAAGCCAGATAAACATACACGATCATCTTGAATGTGAAATACAGAACTGAAGCCTGAGAAACCAACCTCAAAAACAGCATATAACTTCCATGCCTGGACTCAGAGCATCTATTGGCAGGTTGAGGTAGGGTGGGGTTTAGGGCCCTTGGGCTCTATTCTTAGTTCCTGGCAGTGTTTTGGCTACGTGAGGTTGCTGAGTAGATCAAAGATGGAACACTATCCAGGTGGAAGACCTGAGACTCTATAGGTAAGTCAATGAGTCACGGCCTTAGGGGATATTGGTCTACCAGCCTGTAACTGTTTATTACACACAGTGTGGCTGTACTTGCCCAAGAGTTTTGGTACAGGCCTTGCACACTTTTGGCCCACCATTAAGATACTGAAAATGCTTCACAGACCTGATATCTACAGCATGCTGGTGATGGTTTGTGTGTGTGTCTGTGTGTGAGATACTAGGGATTTAACACAAGGGTACTCTACTACTAACCTACATCCCCAGTCATTTCTTTTTTTTATTTTGAGATATGGCCTCCCTAAGTTGCTAAGTTGCCCTGGTTGATCTCAAACTTGCCATCCTCCTGACTAAGCCTCCCAAGAAGCTGGAATTATAAGTGTGCAGCATCACACCTGGCTGTGATGGGTAACTTCATGTGTCAACTTGATTGGGCCGAGGAAATGCCCAGATACCTGATAATACACTCTTTCTGGGCATGTCTGGGCAGTTGTGTGTTAGTCTGCATTCCATTACTATAGTGAAATACCTGAGATAATTAACTTATAAAAGGATAAGTTTATTCTATCTCACCATTTTGGAAGCTTCACTCCTCCATGACCCTTTGGTTAGAGCCTATGGTGAGGCAGCACATCATGGCAGGAACACAGAGTGGAGCAAACCCACTTACTTCACAGGCCAGGGAACAAAAGAGAAAGAGGAAGGGGCCAGGGTTCCACAGTCCCTTTCAAGGGTACACCCACAGTGACCACAAGAACTCCTACTGAGCCCTACCACCTCTCAGCAGTGCCACCCCAGGGACCAGGCCTTTATCCCTTGGGCCTTTGGGGTACATTCAGCATCCAAATCCTAGCAGAGTCTTTAGGAGAAATTAGCATTGGTGTTAGGGACTGACTAAAGAGGCTCTGCCTCGCTACCATGGGTGGGCACCATCCAACCCTTTGAGAGTCTGAGCAGATGAAAAGGCAGAGGTAGGGTGAACTTGTTCTCTCTGTTAGCTTTTCTCTTTCCCTGCTCTGGGGCATCAGTGCTCTGGCTCCTAGGCCTTCAGCCACAGAGGGAATCTCACAGCACTGGCTCTTCTGGTTCTTAGGCCTTTGGACTTGCGCTAGAACTACATGATGAGCTGTCTGGGGCCTTCTCAGCCTCTGTAATCTCTATATCTTCTCCTGGAGCTGTTGCCCTGGAACACCCTGACTAATACAATCATAAGACTTCCTAGTTCACAGATTTGCATGGGGGAGCCCTGGAGACTGCACTCTGCTGAGCACAAAGTTAAAATGCACTTTAAAAGCCATGTGTATGGTAAAACCCTAAAAATCCCCGTGGCTGTATAGGCAAACACAAGCATCCTTCCTCCTGTCCTCTGGTCCCTCTGTTTCCCTAGGAGAACCCTGCAGATTGTGGACACCCAAATCTGTGGCCAAAAATTTAAAAGTCAGATTTCACTTACAAATCAAAATTTGAGACTTTATTTAAAATAACTGGAAGGCTGGGCAACCCTGGGCCCACAGTTCCACATGGTAATAATCACTGAAGAACAGGGGCCCCTGTTGAGAAGCTATAGGAACCCCAGGTCTCATCCTCTGTATCCACAACACAGAGCTGTGTTGGTGCCCATGAACACTGTGGTCTTGTCTGTGTCTCAATTTATGCTACCTGCTGGGCTTTTGAAGGCAGACACACTGGCCAATTGAAAGTTATATTATGGTTCAAGTCCTACTTCTCAAAGTGAAGAGTTAATTATAGAATACCTGATAGGAGCCGGGCATTTAGGGGTGTCCATGGAGCCCTATAAGTCATTCAACAAACATTTATAGTCCATCTTTCTACTTTTCCAGTGCATCTGAAGCATTATATTATGTTTGTTGACTGACTGGTTGCCCCCACTTGAATGCAACTCCATAAAGGCAATGCAGACAAGGATTCTGCTTTGTGCACTGTTGTAACTCCATTCCCTGACACTGTCTGTGCCACACAAGAAACTCTCAATAAACATTATTGAATGAACGAATGCTGGGTGCACATAAGAAGGCAAGACAGGGTCTC
The DNA here is from genome assembly GCF_000276665.1 of Chinchilla lanigera. Taxonomy (NCBI): domain Eukaryota; kingdom Metazoa; phylum Chordata; class Mammalia; order Rodentia; family Chinchillidae; genus Chinchilla; species Chinchilla lanigera. Next base: position 8,109,582 of record NW_004955467.1, on the reverse strand, counting down.
TGTCCCCAAGCCACTCCCCAGTTAGAGGATGGACCCAAGGCTGCTTGGCACAGTTAGTACAGCCAGTGCAAAACAGCTTGCAAGCATGTTGGTGCTCAGCATCCTGGCTAAGGAGACAGCAGTCCCATAGGAAGGAGGGAGTCAGAACCATGGTGAGAAGGACGCTGTGTGTTGCCATACTCAGCTGGTGGCCGTTCTGTCACCTGTGGCGGCTGATCTGTCTCAGGCCCCATCCTGGATAACTCAGGCTACAATGTCTTTTGTGCTGCCTGAGGATGTGCAAGGCACTGACCAATCACACGGCCTGTTGCAGCCTATCCACATATCCTACCTCTCCCAGGTGCCCCAGGAACCACAGGACGGCAGCATCACAGGAAAGCAAGCATTGGCCTCCGTCCATGGCCAGGAAGAAGCCCCGAAGCAGGCATGGGGGTGAACGCCAGCTACCAGGGACTGTGGCCAGCACTCTGTCCTCTCACCTTATACTACCTGCACCATTCATTCACCAGCTCACTTACACGATAGCTCTCAGCCGTATGCCAGAAGCTGTACAGCAGAGAATGGTAGCAAAGGCAGGTTTCCACCTGAAGACTAAACAAGTAGATGAATTCACCTATTCATTCAACAAATATTGAGTGAGCCCTTTCTATATGCTAGACATGGCTCTAGACTTGGGGATATAAAGACAGACACGAATGCCTGTTCTCAAAGGTCGCACACATGGTAGTGGGTATGTAGTGGGAAGGGAGGGAATAGAGAGTAAACCAAATATTTAAATTGTATATTAGATGATGACAAATGCTATTAAAATAAGTTGGGAAGGGGAATGAGAAGTTCTAGAGTTGGGGGGGATGTTTGGGGTTTATTTTATATTTTAAAATTTTTTGTGTATATTTATGGGGTACAAAGTAACATTATAATATATGTATACAGTGTGGAATTATTAAATCAAGCTAATTAACATATTCATCACTTTACTTAACTCTTTTTTTTTTTTTTTTTTTTTTTTTTGAGACAGGGTCTCACTCTTTGATCCACCTGGCCTTAAACTCATGATTCTCCTTCCTCAGCCTACAAAGTACTGGGATTACAGATGGGCATGCATCATTGCTTAAAATTTTTTGTGGTGAGAACATTTGAAATGTATTCTCACTGCAATTTTTAAATGCAGATGCTTATCAGTTTACAGAGAGGTTACATCCTGATAAATCCTTAAGTGTGAATGTATCGTAAGTTGCCAATGCATTTAATACATTTAACCTACCAAGCATTGTGCCTTAGCCTAGAACTCTTGAATTAGCCTGAATTTGGGCAGAATCCTGCAACACAAAGCCAATTCTATAGTAAGGTGTTGAATATCTCAGGGAACTCAACATTGTCCCAAAAGTGATAACCAGAGCACTTGTGTGGGTATGCTTTGGCATTGTTGTAAAGCTAAAATAGCCTAAGTTGAGTCATCATAAATCAGGGACCATATGTATACAAGACATAGTTATTGTCTATGGCCATACCACCCTGAACACGCCCGATCTCGTCTGACATAGCTATTACTATGGTCGCCATGCTGTGCAAAATATCTCAAATAACTTCTTATTCTTCCTAAATGAAATTTTGTACCCTTCAACCAACATCTCTCCCCTCACCAGTGTGCATGATTTTAAAAGGTGATGTCTGCCGGGGGTGGGGGAATGTGACTCTGTGTACAAACATGAAAGAGGCGAGGGAGAGCCGCACCACACCTGCAGGAGAAATATCCCCCGCAAAGAAAATAGCAGAGACGTAGTCTTGATGTGGGAGTGTGTCTCAGGGTGAATGAAGTGAGAGAAGCGGAAGTTGTGCTCGTCTAGGGGGCTTTCTTTGAAACCATCTCTTTAGGAATATTTGTGTAGCAGACAGCCTTGGAAGACAGAGAGTGTCTCCCTCCAGTGCAGAGGGCAGATTTATTTGCTGTCCATCATAACAGGGATGTCGACAGGTGAGAGCCCAGGGTTTCCTAAGCTTAGAGATCCTCTGCTGTGGTGCCCATCTCCCATGTGGGCTGGCTCCATGCTGCCACGTGGGATTTGGGTGACCAGAGAAACCTACAAACATGACACTCGTGGTGCTCATTGTGCAGGGAGTAATAAAGTCCTTCATCTCTACAGTCTTGTGTCCTCTGCCTGAATCTACAGACTGGGGCAGGTTAACTTGCTAGTTTTACGTAGGACAAGAAGATCCTTCATAATTTTTGACAGAGGGATGATATTAGAGACAAAGAATGAAGAAATGAAAGAATGGACAGGGATTCAGAGAACATCCTTCCTGAAATTCAGAACCTTAGCCACGACTCGTACTCAGGGCAGATGCACACAGAGTGGGTCACTCCCTTGTGGGTAAAATGGTCCCAAGGAGTTCACACCTGTACTTGTCACGTGACACGTGGGGACCACTTCCTGGCTCCATGGAGACTGAAGAAAGAGGACTTGGAGGCAGATCTGAAGAGGCCTGGCTCAGGATCCCTGTTTCAGGTCTGAAGAATCCAGGCCTGACAATTCCCTGCCCTCCCTAGAACCCCATTCCTGCTCTCAGGGCAGCTGTTCAGACAGAAGGACACCCCCAACACCCTGTTTCCTTGTGGCCACACCTGCAGGAGCAATCCAGAGAAGAAAAGTCAGGGAGCTTCCGGGCCTGCTCCCCGGCCTCCCTCCTGTCCTGCCCACCACTCAGCAGAGACGTCTGCTCTGGTCAGCTCTGCATGGTCTGCATCGCTTTCATCTGCCTCTTTCACCTCCGCATAGGTTCTCTCCTTTCTTTCCCCGCCACAGAATGGCCTCACTCCAGGGCTCCAGGGCAGACCAGCCTGGCCAGACCCAGGGTAGAGAGTGTGGGATTCATGAAGCCCCAGTGAGAGGCAGTGGGAGGCAGAGCTCTCAGTTTCAGGCTCACCCCAGGAGGCCTAGGAGGATTCACAGGTTGCTGGGGATGGGGAGCCGGAGCCCTGCTTTCCTGGCGGCCTTGGTTTTCTCAGCTAAGCCTGCCCCTGGCAGGGAAGGAAACACCTGGAGGGAAGGAACCATGGAGATGGGAAGCATTGTTCCCTGGGGCAGGAGCCCCACGGGATGGCAGGGGGACATCCTAGAATTCCCGTCCCTCACGCCAGCCAGGGTGCTCTCAGGAGACAGCACGGGAGGGCAACAGAGCAAGCCCGCCTGAGAGACAGCGTGGCACAGGGTCCCCTGCCACCCTGCCTGGGTTCCGGTCTGCTTTGTTGCTAGAGTCTCTTGGGCCAGTTGCTTGACACCTTTGTGCCTTGTTTCCCTATCTGTAAAGCAAACCTGAGAGCAGCGTCTATCTCATAGCGCTGTCAGGAGGACTAAAGGAGGTACTATTTGAAAACCATCCAGGGCTAATGAAGGGATAGGCAGGCTCATGCCTGAAAGTGCTCCCCAAACTCTACACTTTAGCAGACAAAAGGAGCCTCGCGCTGTCCATCCCTGGTCCTGCCTTGTGCACCTCCTTTCCTGCCTCTGGGTTTGGGTGCCCTGCTCCCCTCCACTGGGATGCCTGCTGCCTCCTTTTGGCATGCCAGGCCCTCCGCTCCCTGAAGCCTCAGCTCAGGAGCCACTGTCCCCAGAGCTCTCCCTGATCCCGCACCAAGATGTCTCTCTCCCACTCCAGCCACACAGCCTATCTCCCTGGGCACCCCAGGGCACTTTACTTTCTCTGTCAGACACTCACGGCCGTGCCTGTGCTCCCAAGACCGTCTGTGATTGCAGGGTGAGTAGAATAGCAGGACTCAAAGTGCATCACCTGGACCCTTGTCTATGACCCTCTGCCACTCTCTGTACACAGGGAAGCTGCTGGGGCCCTAGGCATAGACAGAATCAGCCAGACCAGTGTGACCCAGGGGAGGGATGGACAGACAGTGTCCCAGAAGGGTCATAGACAAGGGTCCAGGTGATGCACTTTGAGTCCTGCTATCCTACTCACCCTGCAATCTCTGCCAAGTTGCTTTGCCTCTCTAAGCCTCAAGTCTCCTGACCTATACAATAGGCATGAAAACACATATCCAGCCAACTTCCAATTGTTAGTGAGAATCAAATAGGATAAGGAAGGTATGCTACATCAGGGGCCTAGATCGTTAGCCTTCTTAGCGCTGGCATGTATAGCATTCAAGGAGAACAAAGGGAGGTTCCCTTACAGGGCCCCGCATCCTTTTATTGTACAAAGGTGGATTGAGCAATCATAACCATGCCAAATGGTCCTAGGAGCTGCTGCCTTTGGGTAACCCTGCTCAGAAAGACTGGTTTCAGCAACCCCAGACTTGCATTCCTAAGAGCCGGGGATGTCCCGGCTCCAGCTCCTTAGAGGCTCTCCCTCTGGTGTCCCTCCTCCCCACCCACTCTGTTGGCTCTTGCCTCTGCTCAGTTTCTCCTGGATCCCTCCCTAGAGACCAGCACCCGGCCAGCACCTACCTTGGCTTGGCTACAGATCCCCAGCTCCCCAAATCTTCTGGCAGATGAGCTCCCCTCAGTCCTGCCCTGAAAGACCAGCAACCCAGGAAGCCAGATGTCTGAGAGGAGCCCCAGCAAGGGTCTTTAGGCCTGACTGTTGGCTCCAGATCTGCAGAGAAGAGCCCAGTGTTTCACAGGCCAGTGCTGTCCCTCCCCTTCCTTCCCCTTCCAGCGGCCCTCAGAACTCCTCCCAGACACATCCTGCTGTGAGGCTGCTTTCTAAAGAAGACTCTGTGGTCACCCGCAGTCACTGGAGGTTCTGTATTCTGATCTGGTGCAACAGACCCCATCAGGCAGGATGGGGCAGCTCCTCGGTGCTGACATGGCGGTGGTAAAGGAGCCCTGACCTCTCTCCTCACTCCCGAGCTCCAGACTTGCCAACCACCCCCTACCCCAGACATCAACTGCCAAATGTCCCCCAAGCACCTCTGACCCAAGAAACACTAGCCAAGCTCACCATTTCCCCCCACATAGACCACTGTTTCTCACTTCAAAACAGAAACCTCCCCCTTCCTCACCTGCTGCATCTAAACTGCGCCAAGTCCTGTCGCTATTTCATGAATGGTCCACTTCTTCCCACCCCTGTGGCTGTCATTGCCTCATAAGGCCACTGTGCTCTTTCTCCTGAAACATGGCAAGAGCCCAAGGTCTCCCTCTAATCCTGCTCTCTGCCACAGCTAAGGGTCTCTTTCTGCTAGTGGAAGGCAAATCTACACACCTGCTACAACCTGCAATGGCTCCCTCTTCCTTTCAAGGGTGTGACTAACTCCTTAGTGAAACTTACAAGGTCCTTCATGATCCAGTCTCTCCTTAACCTCCAATCTCGTGTTTCAGCTCCTCCAGGAAGTAGTGTAGTTTAACAGTCCAGGCTGGGGGATTCTCTGCTGAAACCTTCTTCTAGCTCACCCTTTGTCATCCTTCACCCAGTGAGGAAGAGCAACAAAACTAGTCAAAGAAGCAGGAAGAAAAGCTGGGGGAGGAAAGTGTCAAAGGGAGTTGATGATCCAGGATATCAACAATTTGGCAAGGACAGTGAAGATTCTGGAAGACGAGGCTGTTGCCAAAACATTTCTAGAAATTTGAAAAAGTTACACTCCACATGTTCATCCTGTTAGGGCCTAATATGCCAATGGGTCTGGAGAGAGAGACGACTGCTGACAGCATGATTTGAATGCCTGGATTCAGCTGTACCCAAAACCCTGTCGCCTAATCTATTTTTGAATCAATCAACTACATGAACTATATGATCCAATAAATTCCCCATCTTTTTTGGATTAAGCCTGTTTGAACTGGGGTCCTGTCACTTGCAATGAAAGTGCTCTGAGCTTTGACGTCACTGATCTTGCCTGTAGGGCCTTGACTAGATTCATTCCGACCTCTCACTTTGCAGAGGAAGCCACTTGAGAAAACAAGTCCAGAGGCCAGGGATATAGCTCAGCAGCACAGTGCCTGCCTGGCAAGCACAAGATTGTGAGTTCAATTGCTGGTACCAAAAAAAAAAAAAAAAACCAAGCAAGTCCAGAAATGCAAGTCATTTACTGCACTGCTCCGCCTCCCTCCCCCAGCTCTCTCCCTTTTCTGTCCCCTTCCTGTGACTGGACTCACACTCTCTCTTGCATGTTAATTGGAGTTACTTATATCACATGCCTCCCTGGTATTGCCTCTGTCCCCTTAATAAGTTCTGGGAGGGCAGTGGCCAGGGTTTACTCATTATTCTCCCCCTCATGATATAAGAGAACATTATGAGAATGCTCAGCTCATTAAATAAAGCAAATGAATGAATGAATAAATGAATAAGCAAAGGACACAATAAAGGACCAACACCTCAGCCCCTGCAAGCTCAGACGTCAGCGGTGGCCGGGCAGCATGGCCCTCACGGACAGTCCCCTCTGCTTATCAGCTTGGGCCTAACTGAATCGGAAATCACAAGCCCATGTTGGTGTCTTGCAGCTACAGAGTTCTTATCAGCAGCTGCTGTCTCTGCTGCTGCTTTGGGTGGGATGACCTGGGAGGGAACAGCTGGGTGGCTAAGGAGAGCCTTCGAGCTGTCTCTTGCAAAGAGGACCTAAGGGTCCTACGTTTTTGAGGCCACACACCTGGTAGCCAGCCAGGAACAAAGGACAGAATGAGGAAGAAGCGGAGAAAGGAAAGATCAGCCCCCATCTGCCCCAGTGTCCTGTTCAGACCACCACCAAGAAACTGACCCTGTGACCACTGCACTCCTTTCCTTTCCAGTTCTGTCCTTGGGGCTTTTTTCCCTGGGTCCTCCAGGCTGCACTGTTACCAGCCTTCTCATCTGTCTTTCCCCAGGAACCTCTTTCCCACCAACGAGACCAAATTGTCCTTCAGCAGTAGCACAGAGACAGTAGGGTTTCTTGCATTTGTTGCTCTAGCTCCCGGATTACCCAGAGTCAGATACAGAAGCAGAGGCTCATCACCTATCCATCACCACTTCTCTGCCTACCCTGGCACCCCCTCTGCCAATAGAGGGCCCCTACTCCTTCCTGGACCCACTGGGCATAGCTACTGTGTCTTCTTCTCAGGTCTGCTCTCCCAGCCTGGGCATCTGGCAGTCTGTTCTTATAACTCACCTTGGGGCTATGACGTTACTTACTTTTTCTCCAGAGGGTGGATTGCTTCTGTTATATTCTTCTCTTTCTTTCCAGGAGAGGCAACCTCTAGTCCCTTCTAGGCAGAAAAATACATCTTAGTCATTTTCCTACACATACCAAAATTCAGTCTTCTTCCAACTATGAATAAGGCCGGGACGGAAGGACAGGTACTAGCATCTGTGAGCCCTGGAGGGCCGGGGCATTGGAGTTAGGCAAGAATTATTTGCTCTGAACAAGGGAAACCTAGGGTCATTTGTGTCCTTGACTCCAGCTCTTGACTCTACCTTCTGTAGGAGCTGTCTCTGGGATCATTCAGCATCAGATGTAGAATTTGTTGCCTCTGAGTTTTCTAAGGAGTCCACTCACACATCAAATACTAAGAAGAAATGTAAATTTTACTGAACATTACATCAGGGTGATGAGAGGAATGTACACTGCATATATATCTCTCAGCAAACTGTTCAAAACTCCTCTGTGCATATTTCGGTAGTCTAGACACCCCTCCTTGATAGCAGGCCATTGGGTAGCCTGGGATAGGGCAGGGTTTGGGTTTTTTTCCTTTATTTCTTCTCCCCAAGTAATCCCAACTCACTAGCCCCTGATTCCTCCCTCCTAGATTTTCACAGACACATGCAAGTTCTCTTTAAAATGCATTCAAAGCACTTCAGTTTTATTCTATCCTCACCTTCCAGCTTTGATTCCTGACCTCATTAGCAACACCCTAAACCCAGGCAGCCCTCTGGTTGGTAAGGCCCATTCTTAGAAAATGGCTGTTAAGTAAGAACATTTTACTTCCTTTAATAGGTACAATTATGGGACTGGGTAAGACTGAGTTTAAAGGCTCATATCTTTGGTGGAAGGCGTATTAGAACCCTCCTTCCTGTCCACCTGCCTCACAGGAAGACCTGCAGCTGAACCAACCTGAATTCCAAATTGCTCAGCCTCACTCCAGGAAGGCCAAGGCAGTAGCGTGGTCGGAAGCCACCTGGTGGGCACCTTTGCTTCTGGTGTCCTCTCCAGCCTTAAAGCCCACAGTCCAGGGAAGCAGGACAATGCTATACTCAATGCCAGTGATTCCCAGAACATGGTCCCTGGAGTAGAAAGCAACAGCATCACTTGGGAATCTGTTAGCAACTATTACTGTCTGCTCTGGCTGTGGAAAGGGAGGGTGTGTGAGTACACTGGGAAATTTTCCATCCCGTAGCTTTAGACGAGATCGGGTGCGTTCAGGGTAATATGGCCGCAGATGCATCCCCCAATTTCAGCAATGTAGTTCTGCACAGTGTGTGCTGCAGAATTAGGACAAATTAGGGTGACAATTATAGGAAGCAGTTTTATGCTTACCATTCAACCTCTTACTCTTTCAGCCATTCTTAGTTTTTGAGGGAGAGGTTCAAACACCATCAATATATTTTTTCAAGTTTTAATGCTTAAAAAGTTACTCAAGCAATTTATAAATATATGTTTTTGTAAAGACACCCAAACATTATAGCTTATTTAGCCCAAAAAAAGAGAGCCCCCTTTCTCCCTTGTGCCAGTTTCTTTACCCTCCCCACCCAGTTAGCCCCCATTAGTAGCTTGGGGTGATTTATACCTGAACTTGTATTGTATAAGCTGTTCTTCCATTTCCTTTGTTTACTGGGAGATCATTTTAGATCAGTACATAAGGATCAATCACATTCTTACATTTAAATGTACATATGTTTTGGGTTAGTAAAACATCTATGTCTACTTCTGCAAAAGCAGCCTTTCAGGCTGGTGGGAAAACCTTGAGACTCCTCTCCCAAGGCTTTCCCAGGTACCATTATCCCTCTCCTGAACTCCTTGTGTTCTCATTGTCTTTGGGATAGAGTGAGGGGACAGAGAAGCCTCAGCACTGCCCTGAAGGGTAGGACCTGGTCCTCCTCTTACTCCCTCATTCCAACGGCAGCCTTGTAAGAGACCAGGCCCAGCCTCCTTTCCTGACCCCAGCCCTGTGGTCTTTAACTGAGGTCTCTCCCTGGCAGCTCTGGCTACAGGAGCTGAGATGGGGAGCAGGCTTTGAACTCTCTGGATGTGAGGAGGTGCCAGAGGTCTCTTGATATGTACAAATACACTGGCTATTTCTTTCTGGTAAAGAGGGGCAGGCTAAGTAAACTGGGGTGGGCCAAGGAGAAAAGAGTCCCATCCCCTTTACCTGTGTACATGGCCCTCTGTGCATGGGTTTGCTCACGCACACACCCACACGTGCACGTGTACACATGAGACACACCTGGTGTCTTAGTCACTTTCCTTGTTTCTCGAACAAAATACCCACCACCCGAAACTTTAGGGAGGAGAAGTTTATTTTGGCTCACGTTCTAGCCCCTGGTCTGCTGGCTCCAGAAAAGAAACAGCAGGGCAGAAGAAGAGCTGCTTGCCATGGAAACAGCACAGAGGGAGGAACAGGGAGGGGGACGCACCCTTCCAGGTCACACGCGCAGTGACCCTCCTTTTTCCACCAGCCCCCCTCCCCATCCTAACCGCAAGTCAGCTATGCTACCCCATACTCCAGTCCCCTTCCAGAGATCCGACCTCAGGTCACTCACCACTCAGATAAGGGACTGAGGGCATTGTATAGTTTCATGGTTAAGAAGAGGGACTCTGGAATCCACAGTCTGGGTTTGAATCCTAACTTCCCCACTTCCTTTTTTTTTTGGGTAACCTTCAGGATTGAACCCAAGGCCTTTGCCCTGAGCTACATCCCTAGCCCTTTTTAAAAATTTTCAATTTTGAGTCAGGGTCTAGGTTGCCCAGGCTGGGCTCCAACTTGTGATCCTCCTGCCTCCTGCCTGGCAATGACTTCCCCTTTTGACTGTATCTATGGCCTTGGGCAAGTTACTCAACTTCTCCGTACCCCATCTATAAAATGGGGTATGGTACTAAAATACAGAGGCACATGGTGCTCCCCTTTTCTTGTGTTGTCCAAGGCAGAGAGAGGTTTGGCCAAAGGCTGTTGCACCCCTCCCGCTCACTCTTCTTTCCCCATCCCTCCAATGGAGGGACAACTTGCCCGTGTCGTCCCTGGTTGTTTAGCCGACCCTCTCCTCCAGGCTACTCATACAGGTGTAAAGCTCCACTGTGAGCCTCTGCCCCTCGCCCAGCCCCACTACTTCAGACACTGCTGCTGCCTCTTTGAAGAAGGAAGGTGGCACAATAATGTGGCTAAGATCAGGAAGAGGGAATTTGGGCCCATTATTAACTTCCCCAAACTCCCCACACCCTAGTAGGCTATAATAAACACAGCTAGCCCTCTAAAGATTCCTCTGCTTCAACCCTGGAATTCCACACAGAGATGCGACAGCTGTCGGTCAAATAACCCTCGTTTATTGCCTTGTCCCCTCATTGAATCACAGCCCTGACAGCTGGAACTGTCCTGGAGCCCCATTTACTTGAACCAATCACAGGTCTGCATTTAGATCAATCAGCAGACCCAAATTTGAACAAATCACAGGCCTACCATTGGACCAATCACAGGTCTGTATAAGCAGCCTCCTCTCACATTTCTAGAATTAGTCTAACATGGTTTCCTCTGTTATACATACCCATCTCCCCCTATTCCCTAAGTGGGATCCTGACTTAGTGGGATACCGAACCTGTTAAAGACTTGCTCCAGTGGTTCTGTAAGTCTGCTCATCATTTATTTTTCTGGTAGTGTGGGCTGAGAAGGTCCTATAAATTTACTCGGGATTTTTATGCTGAGTAGTGTGGCAGAGTGGTCATTTCAAAAGGAAGAGCAATGAGCGCTACAGGCTCTTAATCTGGAAGAAATCCAGAGACCAGCAGCCAATGAAGATCTGCACCAGAAACCACCACCCAGAAGGGCTGACCAATGGCATAAGCCAGCAGCAGACAGAAACAGACAGCAGTGGTGCAGTGGCAGTGACCAGGAGCCAGCTGTGTCAACTGACGGCACCCAGTATTATCTGGTGTCACTCAGTGGCATCAGGATCACTAACAGAGCTGCGCTTTCCTGTTCACGATTTCCATCTGAATCGAGCAAAAAACCTTCAACTGATTGGCAGCAGTACCTTCCTCATGGGGTTGTTGGGAGACACAGGCAAGTCAACATTTAAAATGTATAATAGAGGGGCTGGGGATTTAGCTCAGCGGCAAAGTGCCTGCCTGGCAAGTGCAAGGTCGTGAGTTCGGTTCCCGGTACTGGAGAAAAACCAAAAAAAATTAAAAAAAAATAAAATGTATAATAGAGTTAATGCACAGGAGTAACAAAACTTCCTTTCTTTTAAAATGTTTTTATTATAACACAGGAAAGCACAGGATGGTGCCTGATGAGGCAGAGTAAGTGTGGGAGTTATTTCCTGATGGCTCGGCATACTCTGGCTGGACATTCAGTGATGAGTCCCTGTTCAGGTTACAGTGACCAAAAGGCTGAGCCTTCCGCCTCTAAACTTTCCAGCTCCCTCAGAGAGGTGCACATCCACAGCTGGTGTGGGCACAGCTACCTCACACAGGGGCCTACACTCAGCCTTGGGATCCTGGTCAGAGCTGGGACACAGTTGTGCTTGCATGTGGAACCAAGACAGGAAAGTTGGCACAACTGGTGACAGACTCTGCCTTTGCTTGTTTTGCCCCTGAGGGAGGCAGTGGACACCTTTTCCCATGGTAGCAGCTTTCTTTACCTTGATCTTGCTGGTAGAGTCACAGAAAAAGAGATTCACAAACTTGGGGGGAAATGGGGAACTCAACAGGGTTCTACTTCCCGTCCCCAGAAACCCGGCCCTTTTTCAGAGACTCATTACAAGAGTGTAAGGACTGGATGAGATATTTCAGCTCAGAGCCCTTTTAGCCTGTGACATCTTAGTTCATGGACCCATAGACTGACCCACAGACTATGGTGACTGTATCCAGGATGTGCATCTGACCTAAAAGTACCCATCCATGAGTGTCCCAAGAGTGTGGCTTGGCTGGGCCATATTGAGTGAAGAACTGTCTTGGGTTGCATATAAAATGTATAATACAGTTAATATGTAGGGGTAATGAAACTTCCTTTCTTTTAAAATATTTTTATTATAACATAAAAGGGGCAGGGGAAGACAGGTGGCAGGCTGCACATGGCTGGTCACCAGTGATTTATGTTGAGATCTGGCCTAAGGAATCTTCCCAGTGGCATCATAATAGTCAAGGTGTCTGTTCTGTACCCTCATCCATCAGAATGACCTGGAGAACTTTTAAAATATGCAAGCATCCAAGGCTTCATTTCCCAGAGAATCTGATTCAGTTAATTTGAACAGGGTTCCAGATATGGGTCTTTCACAAATGATTGTTTAGTAATTCTAATATGTGGTTATGGTTGAGATCCACTGAATCAAATCAATCATTCTGGATAAAAACACAATTTTAACCATATTAAGTATAATTGTTGATTTAAATCCTTGTCTATTAATCCCAGTATCTAGGTTATATCAGTTTAGGCTTTTGTTGACTATCTTGTCCCTTAGGAATATGTCCCATTTTAATTGGACATGGTGGCTCACACTTGTAATCTCAGCACTCTGGGAGGCTGAGGCAAGAGGATCATAAGTTTTAGCCCAGCTTGGTCAACTTAGTGTCTTAAAATTTTAAAAATAAATGAATAAAAAGGCAAGGGATACAGTTCAGTGTGAAGACCCTGGGTTCAAACCACAGTACCAGAAAAAAAAAGAACATGTCACATTTTATTTGTGTGTTGAACAATTTTGAATTGTATTCTGAACATCATGATTCAAGATTCTGTTATATTCCTGTGAAGAGTGTTTATTTTTTTATTTTTGTAGGCCATTACTTTGGGTTAGATTCAAGTTACAAATTCTGTTACAGTGGACCCTTGAGTTATGACTGGCCTGACATACAAACAACTTGGGTTATGAACAGAATTTTAGTTTTAACTTATGACCAAAGTCTTGAGTTATGACCCAAATGCTGGCTGCTGTGCTTCCAGATGATCTCAAATACAGAGATCTTTAACCCTTAAAGAGTTCTGGAAGGAGCATTACAACATTCTTTCCTGTACGGGGTTAGTTGAGAAATCCTGGCCCAGTGTCTCTCTAAGGACACTGAAATCTTCCCATATACAGGAGAGAGACTTTGAAGGCTGTGTAGAGGAGCCTGAGCCTTCAATTTACAACCTGAGGTACAACCAGCCTGCGGGAATGAATTGAGTTTGTAAGTCAAGGGTCTACTTTACATCTTCCATAGGAAGCAGTTGAAATCTCAATTTAGTTCATTTTATTTTATCTTCAAGATTCTCTGAGTCTAAACCAAAGCATGTATGCATGGCTCAAGGGTCAAAGAAAGACTTGAGTAGATTGGTTTTTTTGTTGTCTCATATCTTTTATTGTTTCTCTATTTCTTTATTCTTCTCTTTGACCAATAAACTTTTAGTATTTCACTTTAATTCCTCTGTTGGGTTTTAAGTCTTATATAAAAGATCTTGTCTTGTTTCTGTTAAGAAGATATGTCAACATCCTCACTTCATGATGCTATAAAGATGATTTATTTATTGTTAAGCCATCCTTATTTATTTGGAATAAATCTTATCCTGTTCACATATAATAATTGCTCAATATGCTAACTTTTCATTAAGAATTTTTGAAACTAAGTTATGAAGGAGGTCAATCAATAATCTTCTCTTCTAGTAACTTTTTTTTACAATGTTTTAATATGAAAGCTTATGCTGGCATGAAAATATAGCTGGAAAATTTCGTGGTTAAATCTATTAGAGCCTGTAATTTTCCTCCTCCTTTCCCTCCTCCTGCTCCTGCTCTATGTCTTCCTCCTCTTCTTCCTCCTTGTTAAAATGATGCCTTGACTTCTGATTTCCAGTCCTTCCTTAAGGAGTTGTTCTCATCTTAATATCATGTAAAAAGGGAAACAAACTGAAAATCAACAGTTCCTGTTGGATTCAACAAAAAACTGAAGTCGTAGGACAAATATACTCCAAATATTAGAAAGATGGACACACACAGTCACAACTTACTGGAGCTGAAGGCCAAGAGCAGAAACCTTCACACAAACCAATACCACAATTAAGAAAGTTTAAACTGTACTTGGTAAAACACTGGAAACTCAGTGTGGACAAGCTTCAGAATTACAAACTGCAGGGAGACCCAGCCAGGGTCCCACACCATTAGGAGTTTTACCTTTAGGAACTCTACAAGGTTCTTACAGTGAAGATTAGAGAAAAATTCCCTCATGATTCCAGCACTGGGAAAGGGAAAATAGCCATTCTGCATTATGCCCTTAACAAGGCCTCCCCTGAAGAAAAACTATTGGACCAAAGCCTAACTGGGATTTTAGCAGACCAACTGACCTGGAGGGAGGGAAATTTTGAATCCAGCCCACTCTTGGCTTCTGTGGGAGAAGGGCAGGACCTAACAGTAGCCTTCTCTAGCCATCCTGTGTCACCTAAGAGGGGAAAACAGAAGCCACAGGCCACAGCCTAGGGGGGACAGGCAACTAAATTAACATGAGAAGAGCTGTGATAGAAAAAGTGGGCAATCAGTAAAGAGCACCTGCAGTAGTGTAAGCAGACAAATGGAAACTCCGAGAAAGAACCCATCAGAGCTACTGGAAAACCAAAGGCTTGTAGCAGAAATGAAGAATGCCTTTGAAGGCTAATCAACCAACTGTGTGTCACCAAGTGAAGAATCAATGACCTTGAAGAAATGTAATAGAAACTTCTAAAACTGATCTGCAATAAGAAAAAAGAAAGAGAGAAAGAAAAAAAACTGAACAGAATATTCCAGAACTGTGGGATAACTACAAAGGGTATTTTTATTCACATAACTGGAAAAGTAGGAAAAGAGAGAGAAAAGCAGAAGAAATACTTGAAACAGTAATGGCTAAGAATTCCCCCAGATTAATGACAAACACCAAACCACAGAGCCAGGAAGCTCTGAGAACACCAAGAAAGATGAAAAAGAGCAAAAAAATCTATAGCCAGCTGGGGTGGTGTGGCCTATAATCCCGGCTCCTCAAGAGGCAGAGATAGGAGGATTTCTTGAGCCCAAAAGTTTTAGGGCAAATTGAGCAACATAGTTAGATACCATCTCAAAAAAGTTTGATACCTAGACATATTATAAGTACAGAAAATGAAAGACAAAAACCTGAAAGAAGGAAGAGGGAAATAATAGCGTGTTTGTAGAGAAGCAAGGGTAAGAATTACTCAGAACTTCCATTTCTTCTCTCAAATAGGAAAATTATATTTTGATCGCTTTCTCCACTTTATCCAGATTGTCAAATTTATTTGTTTAGTTATAAAATTCTCTTATCTTTTTAATATCTTTAAGATCTACAGAGATGTCCTCTTTTTCATTCGTCATTCTCTCTCCTCTCATGAGCCTTGCTAGGGCTTTTTATTAATTTGTATGTTGGTTTCTAGGTCAATCATTTCTGCTGTAACACTTAATTCTTTTTTTTTTGTCTTTTTGAGACAGGGTCTCGCTATACAGTTAAGGCTGACCTTGAGCTCACTTTGTAGCCCAGGCTGGCCTCCAACTCACAACATCCCTCCTGCCTCAGCCTCCCGAGTGCTGGGATTACAGGCATGCTCTACCACCCTCGGCTGTAACATTTAATTCTTTACTTCTACTTTCTTTAACATTGATATATTGCTCTTGTGCTTTTTTTTGAGATAGGAATGATTGGTTTTAGCCTTTATTCTGTTATAAAATAATGCTTTTTATGGTAATAAATTTCTTTTTTTTTAGACAAGGTCTCACCATGTAGTCCAGGTTGGTCTTGAACTCACAGCAATCCTCCTGCCTCAGTCTCCTGAGTGCTGGGATTACAGGTGAGTGCCACCATATCCAGGATAAATTTCCTTCTAAGCATTACATTAGCATTCTTTTAGTTTCAATATCATGGTTTTTTTTTTACTTTTTTTTGGTCTTTTTGGGGCAGGGTCTTGCTATGCAGGTCAGCCTGGCCTCCGGCTTACTTTGTAGCCCAGGCTGGCCTCGTACTTGCAGCAATCCTCTTGCCTCAACCTCCCAAGGGCTGGGATTACAGGCATGTGTCATCACCCCCAGCTCAATATCATGTCTTATCAACCAATTTAAAGTATTTTCTAGTTCTGATTTTTCTTTTTTCTTTTTTTTTTTTTGACTCATGGATTATTTAGAAATGTTAGTTGGGATTTTCTTGTAATATTTTTGTCACTAGTAGTTTAATTTCACTGTAGTCAGAGAAAAAACCCATTTGATTTCTGTCATTTGATATCTCATATTCTACTTGTATCTGAAAATAGTGTGAATTCTGTTGTCGTTGGGCATAGTGCTCTATTTCAGTGAAATCAAATTTACCAATTACTATGCTCAGGTCTTCTTTACCTCTACTCTATCAGCTATGGAGGGAGGTATGTTAAAGTCTTTCACTAGTGTTGTGCAGACTTTTACTATAGTCAATGTTTGCTTCACATAGTTTAATTCTATGTTATTGGGTGCACACAGATTTCTAATTCTACTATCTTTTTGTTCGACTGACTCCTTGATCTTTATGAAATGTCCTTCCTTATTTTTATAATGCTTCTTGGCTTAAGTCCTTGTCTGACATCGGCTTTTTGATCAGGTTTGCCTGGTGCTATCCTTTCCATTATTTTGCTCTCAGCCTCTGAGTAATCTTATATTTGAAGAGTAGCTCTTATGAGTAGTACATAGTTTAAAATGAAATTAAAATAAAATTCTAGGTGGGCAATTATTTCTCTGGCCCTTTAAAGACATCATTTCATTGTCTTCTGGCCCCGACTGTTTCTGTCGAGAAAGGAACTCTTAGATGAACTTTTGGAACTTCATTTCTCTCTGGCTGTTTTTAAGATTTTTCCCCTTACTTTTTTTTCCTTCAGGAATTTGACAATGAAGGTTGTATGCGTTAAAAACTTAACTCCAAACCTAATTTGGATTTTGTCAGTTTGTCCTGCTTCAAGATTCAGTCCAGGGTTGCACTCTGCGTTTAGGCTTCAGGTTTTCCCAATCTGCTAGACATGTGAGTTTCATAGTCTTTTTTTACATTTCATGACACTGCCAGCCTAGAGTAGTATGGCCAGGTCATGCTGTAGAATACCCTACGGTCAAGG
Organism: Chinchilla lanigera; assembly: GCF_000276665.1. NCBI lineage: Eukaryota > Metazoa > Chordata > Mammalia > Rodentia > Chinchillidae > Chinchilla > Chinchilla lanigera. The sequence continues at coordinate 8,092,387 of NW_004955467.1, read as the reverse complement.
TTTACCTGAGGTTTTTCTCATGAATCAACTGAAGTTAAGAGGCCTTGGAAATAATGAGTTGAAGTCCTCTTCTCATGTGATTTGCTTTGTCCTGTGTGAGATGCAACAAGCTTATCCACTCTATGGGTCGATGCATTCTGTCAATTTTGGCCAGCTGGATTTTGGCAGCAGAGGTATTGCTCCAACTCCAGCTCCAGCCCTTAGAGGCATTACATGTCTGTTCACCCATCTTGTTCTAGTGTGTTCTAGTGTGCTGGCCCAACGCACCTGGGAGACCCACAGAGCATATCTGGACCTAACCTGTAGCTCAGACCCACTCTAAGCCCAACCTAGATCAGGTGATTCCTAGATATCAATAGCTCCATGGCAAGAATAAATGTTCAGAGCTTTAATCCACTGGGTTTTAGGTGTGTCTCATTGCTGGCAATAGCTAGCTGACACAGAACTGGAGCATCTCACAGTTCCTTCTCTATCCCAAGCAGGTTCTCTGGGACCTAGTCCTTACCTGCCTCTCCCAAGTCAAGGGTGTCCTCCACTATCCTAACACCTGTGCATCTCTCCTTCCCTTGACCCAAGTGTGAAAGAAGTCTCAGATAGGGAGGACCACTGTTGAGATCTCCCTTCCCCTCAGTTGCATGGTAGGTGCAGAGTCGTCTGTACATCCATCAGCAACAGTGTACCTCAAACCTACCCTCTCTCTGGGACTGGTGTGCAAGGACCTGTATCCACAGGCTTCCATTTCTCAAGTGAAGTTACACAGGAAAGCCCAACTATTGAGTCCTTAGGTATAGGATATTTTGCTAGTGTGTATCACGAGGCTTAAATAAAACACTATACAAATATATTTTCTATAAAGTAGAAAATTACAAAAATAGAACAATCCCCCAAGAATCTTAGTTCTGTCAGGTAGGAAGTGATTTATGTAAACTGCCCAGCTAGTAGTTAAGTGTCGAGCAGCAAAATAATGGATAGGTCCTTGAATACCAGAAAAATTAAGTTTTATTTGACAATAATATTAAATTTCATACATCAATTCCTGTACATTTATTGATCATGTAGTAGATCAACTTGTCTGCACAATAGAAAGGGATAAAGTTACACAGCTGACAACTCTTCTGGATGGTTGAAAATACAGAAGGCTGGGATGGGGGATGGTGACAGAGTGGATCTGTCCACTCTGAAATCATGAGCTAGGATTTTATGGGCTCTGATAAGCCTGGGACTTTTCCCCCCCCCCCCAGTACCGGGAATCGAACTCACAACCTTGAGCTTGCCAGGCAGGTGCTGTGCCACTGAGCTAAATCCCCAGCCCAAGCCTGGGACATTTTGAACAGAATGAATCAGAAGACAGGAAGGAGGGGGCCAGCGCAGAAGCCAGGGTTGTTTCCATGATCACTTTCCCCGCATGTGCCGGCCCAAATGCTGGTCCGGCCCTCCCCGGGCACCCTAGCCACCTTTGTGTCAACTCCTCAAACCAAGCCAACCTGGTAGCTTCAAATATTAGACTCTTGTGTTCTGTCATGTGCTGATCATTTCCTGTGCACGTGCCGCTGAGCAAGCTCGTGATTCAGTCCCTCCACCCTCTAGCCATGTGAGGTCTTGCCCAGGTGCCAGGACGGTGCCAGTGAACTAGTGTGGGTTGAAATTGTGCACACAGTGTGCACCAGGTGAAGTGGGAGCGGGAGCAGTGGGACCAGTCTGACAGAGAAGAGATGGAAGGCAGAACATCTGGTGACCCTTCTTGCCCTGTCAAGCACACTTCCTTCTTTGGAAGGTAGAGCTGATCACTCCTTACGCTCTCAGTCTGAGTTCTGCCTCACAGTGGGGTTGGGAAGGAGTGGGTGACAAGCATCCACGAGGCAGCGCATATCCCTGTGACTGGGGACAGGGACTCAGCATTAGGAGGGGCAATATGCCAACCTTTGCTGAGCATTTGCCAGGAGGGAGGCACTGGGCAAGGGGCTTTGTTTATAGTTTCAGCACTATAAGGAAGTCTTACTTCCCTCCCATTTTAGTGCCGAGGAAATACAGGTTCAAAGAATTTCACTAACTTCCTCTGGTTATTTAGCTAGAAAGCAACTGAGCTGCTACTGAATGTAAGCCTGCTCTGTGTTCCCAGAATCTCAGATCCAGGAAGAGGTTCAAGACAGAACGTGTACCCGGTCCTGATAACAGAGAGGTCAAACGTTACAAATGTTAGTGCTGCTTTGTCAGAGGTCCCAGGGAACTTGAGACAGCAAGTGCGGGTGGGTGGATGGGATATGTGATATGGGAGCTGAAAAGATGGTATTGAAGGTCAGGAAAGAAAAGATTCATCCAGATTTCTCCCACCTGTGTCCCAGAGTAGAGAGGACTGAATTTCAGAAAGAGAGACGCCACGTCTTGGACAAAGCAAGGCTGGGCCCAGCCAAGGGCTGAGAGAGGAGGCCTAACTACAGGCCAGAGCACCCCGTGAAGGCCAACTCTTCTTTCTTCTTCTGCTAAGAGGAATCTGAGAGGCATGTGTTCATGCCACTCTCTCCTCATGTCTGCTCTGTTCCCAGATGTCTGAGGCTCCAGATATGATCTCCCACCATGCTTGTGGTCTGCTGCAGGCCTACAGAGAGACCGTGATCCAGCACAGGGCCACTCAGTTCTCCACAGAGAGTGACTGTCCCAGAGAGGGATCTGGAGGAACCTGCCCAGGGCTTCCTGTCAGTCTGGTGCCAGGGCCAGCTAGGGCAGAGCTCCGCTGAAAGTCATGATGGGCAGGCAGAGCAGGGAGCAGAGGTCAGGTGCAGCCTGGGCCAGGGGGTCGGGAGGTCTTTGGGGTGGTGGGCTGCTCTTCTCTGGTTTGTAGCAAGGTGACACTTCACACCTGTCGGACAAGGCAAGGATACATACAGACAGCCCTTCCCCCACTGCCTCCAGGACTCTGGAACAGGAGAACAGAAACTACCCACCCTCCTGGACCCCTCTTTTGCTAAAGCCAAACCAGGGTCCTCTTTACCTACCTGATCACACTCTGCAGAATCTTCCTCTCATCCTGGTCCAGACACACAGCAAAGGGGCAGCCATTGAAGCCAATGATTTGTACCTTGTTCACTTTGATTTGTGAGGTGCTAATCTGGAAGGGAAGCCTGTGTCAAACCCTGAGCCTGAGCCACAGAACACCACCACCCTTGGCCGTTCCTTCCCTCAGAGTTGCCCATCTGCTCTGGGGGAGTAAGGGATGGGAGTTAGGCTGGCAGTCTGTCAGGGCTAATGGCCAACTCAGAGAAGAGGCCCTGAAGCCTTCATCAGGCCCTGCCTTCTCTCTGGCCTCTGCCCTTTCCAGAGCCTGGAAGGAGCAAGTGCCGCAGAGGAGACTGTACTATCCACCCTTGCCGTCAGAGGGCTCCCTACCATGGAGCCCACGCTTCCTGGACTCAGGGCTCTCCTAGTGGCGACCACCAAGCCTCTTTGCACATACATATCCTCTCACAGGACACCCTTCCCTCGCTGACATGCCCAACACTCATGCTTGTGCATGCACTGCACTGCCCTGGCCCATATCCCTCACATGCCTCTCCAGGCCCATTCACAGGCCTTGCCATGGACATGCCCGCTCTGCCTCTTACACACATGTACAATGCATACCTACACACACACACACACACACACACACACACACACATGCACACACGCACGCCTGGAGGGTGTGGTTGGGAGGAATGGGAAGCATTTACCTGGTTAAAGCCCTTCTTGGACTTGGGGTTCTGCCTTTTCACCACTTCTGTCAGGGTTAGCGTCAGGGCCTCCATGCTGGAGTCTGAAGGTCAAGTGGGGCTCAAGCCAGGCTCAGAAGCCCTCCCTGCCATGCTGCCCCCATCTCCTGCCGCCCCACTCACCCAGCTCCTCCTGCTTCCGGCAGGCCTTGTTGAGGTTGACAGAGGTACAGACTTTCTCCACGGTGCTCCAGCGGCTCCTTCCGCTGATGGCCCCCTGCAAGGCAGCACAGCCGGGCCGCTCAGCCCCAGCACCCGCTGCCTTGGGCAGCTCTGGAGCCAAAGGGGAGAGATGCCTGTTCCCCAGCCACCTTCTCTCAGCGCGCAGGGGAGGGCCTGCTGCTGCAAAGCGCGGGAACAGCGGAGCTGCGTTTGGGCCCAAGCTCTCGGGGAGGAAGGATCAGAGCAGACTCCGCAGGGAAGGAGACCGGCAAAGAGTCTTACCTTGCTGTAAATAATCTGTAGTGTTATAGGGACGGCCTCCCGGTCGCCATCGATGCCCAGCCGCTTGCTGCCAGGACCTGTGCCAAAGAGACACACTCTGCACTCCCCTTTCGCTGCTCCTCAGACCCCGTAGCCCCGCCTCCCTAGGACGCTCCCTTCCCCGCCCCTTTCAGGGCCCGCTCCAAGAGCCCCGCCCTCCTTGGCTCCGCCTCCACCCTGCAGGCAGTAACCACCTGAAGCCTTGATGGCTCGCGTGGCAGCGGAGTGACCCAGCTCCAGGGAGTGGATGAAGATCTCGGTTGTTTTTTCCCCAGTGACGAAGGTCAACTGGAGAAGGAAGCAGCACAAGAGTCGGTGGGATCTCTCGGGAGGGGCAGACTCACTTGGCTTCTCCAGCATGACTCATGCCAGGGGATGGGAGTAGGGGTCTGCATGCCCAGCAGGGCACAGCTGGCACCTGGTGGGTCTGGGAGAAGAGCCTCACGGGCTTACCTCTGTCTGATAGACCTGCAGGAGCACCGGGCGGGAGGCAAAGCGGCAGTAGTAGAGCAGCATGTCGGCCAGGATGGGCAGCTGGGCAGGGGAGCCCTCCAGGGGCCTGGATTCAGCCTTCAGGGAGTGCTGTGGCCGGTGCGGGAGACAGGCCAGAGGAGACAGAGGGAGACAGAGCCAGGAGAGAGAAAGGGCCACGAGAAGGGAGGCAAAGGCACACAGGCAGAGGCAGACAGCGGGGGAGAGAGAAGGTGAGATGGAAGCAGGAGAGGGGTGGGGTAGGGAGACGCTTCCCTACACCCCTCACCTGGCATACAGTCCCCCAGGAGGCCCTGGCCAAGCTGGACAAGCCAGTGGTTGAGGAAAGAAGCAAAATCGAAGCTTCAAGAACACTTCTGAAGACCCTCTCCTGTCACTCTAGTGACCCATGTCTTGCCCCCAGCACCCTGAGTTTAGTCTCTATCCTGCTTCTCACTCACCCTCTGCTTTTTCCCAAGTGAGTCCCGGTCCTCCATGGAGGCCTCAAGCAGCGTCCCCCCAAAGCCAGCGCTTTCTAAGTGAGGTGCAGTGACAGCAGCCAGTGGGCTCTCAAACCCAACCCCATGGGCCATTTACCTGGCACAGGACCTCAGGGGGCAGGTTCATGAGGCCCAGCACGTTGCGCTCATACCAGGGGTCAAGCATGCCGAGGTAGTGGGAGATGTCATTGGTGCTGTCCTCCCATGGGCCTGTGCCCAGCTCCTGGGATAAAGGATGAGAGCCATTCCTAGCTACCCAGGAGGCCTGGCCATTCCAGCTGCAGGGCCTGGGAGTATAACTGCAGCCCCAGACTGAGCTTCTCCCCGCCCTTGAAAAAGTGTGACAACTTTCAATCATTGTCATATGGCAAAATGTCATGCCCAAGTACGGAGCAGGGACCTGAGAGTGAGGTTAGGCAGACAGAGGCACTCTGTAGACACAGGTGATTGCTCTTGATAGCTCCTGCCCAGCCCCCCTTTAAGTTCCCGGAATCCCCTCATGCCCACTACACTCGCCCTCCCCATTTGGCCCGTGGGGACATACTGTGGGACTAGGGTGTCGCAGGGAGTCTGTGGGGAGTGGAGATGCCTTGTTTGGAGAGGCTGGGCAGGCACTAGTGCCAGTACTATGGCTTCGCTTCACAGGCACGTAGAAGAACTGAAGCTTGAAGAACCGAGTGAGGAGTGGGTGAGTGTTCTCCAGCCTCCTGGCAAAGAAAAGATGGAGAGACATGAACCCTGGGTCACTTGGAGACCTTAAGCCTCAGCCCTGGTTTCTACCAGCATAACAACTCTACTACACAGATCCGAGCAATGTGTGACATTGGGCTCTTACCGGAGGTTACTGTATGCCCGAGCCACCTTCCCTGAAATCCGATCAGAGCCGAAGACAACAACCCGTAGTGTGGAAGCCTTGGGGTCCTCATCCCCACTCAAAAAGGGGCGGCGGCGCTGGTGGCACAAAGAGGGGGCCAGGAGCCAGCGAGGCAGCTGGGCGCTGAGCTGGGGCTGGGGCAGGGACTGTGAGCGCTGGGCCCGGGAGTGGAGCTGCACCGGAATGTCCAGGGGGCTGCAGAGGCTTCCTGCTCGCCGCAGGGGCAGGGCTGTGTCCGGGCTGTTCTCCAGGCCCCGAGCATCCCTCCGCAGCACCAGTTGGCTGGTGCTCTTGAAGAGTTTATAGATCCTGTTGAATTTCTGCCTGGGCCTGCGGTGACCCCGGTGCCCCTCGCTGCCAGGCTTTTTGGGCCACTCAGAGGAACTCTCTTCACTGTCCTCCATGTAGCCACTGTCCATGGCATCTGAGAGGCCCGAGACAAAGGAGGTCAGCAGGTGCCGGGAGAGCGCTGGCCCTGAGGCTTGGGAAGAGGCAAGGGACAGGGTGGAGTCGTGAGATGCAAAAGAAATGGTGGAGAGCAGTGAGTCCCTCTCAGCACAATGCCCATGGGTTTCCAAGTCCTCTTCCTCCTCCTCCTCTTCCTCTTCCTCTTCCTCTTCCTCCTCCTCATCGTCCCCCAGGATCCCCGGCTGTAGCAGCTCCTGTTCCTTCAGTAGGATTTCCTGCAGGACGTCTGCAGGGAGGCAAGGGCACCATCTGGGTGGGGGCCCTTGAATTCCTGTGCAAAGGCAACGGGTGCCTGCAGGCTTGAGGAAGAGCAGGAGGGGGTCAGGGCTGGCACAGGACTCAGAGTGACACCCTGCTCTGCTTAGCGGAGTGTGTGGGAGTGAGAGGGCCAGAAGGAGAGCTTGGGCACTGTGGGGTTGGGTGCTCCCAGGGCCCAGCCCACTCCTTACCAAAGCTGTCCTGGTTCCAGCTGTAGGTATAGCACCTGGCGACAGGGATGGGGATGGTGTGGAGCTTCCCAGGGTTTGCAGTGTCTGTTAGCACAGGGAGGGCAGGAGAAGGGGGCTGAGAAGGGACCCTGGAGAATGGCTACCCAGTCCCCTTGCCTTAGAGAAAATTTCAGACTTGGAACAGCACTGGCAGGAGGCCAGGGGGCTGGATGGGCCGAGGCTGAGTTACAGCAGGGATGCCCGACTCCTGCCTGGAGGGCCTTCTGGGAGGCACACCCTTTACTAGCTTTGAAGAGATGGCCAAGTCAGAGCTTCTGAGCATCCTCTTACCATGTCCACATGGGAGAACAGAACTACCTTACAAGGTTTCTATACGACATGTATAAAAACTACTAACTGGTCCTCAGAGCCTGTGCTCCTTTATTGTATGGTAGGAAGGTTGTAGGAAGAACATGTTCCCGGAACACTTCATGTGACAGAGCTGGACTCGAAGGAACCCATGCAGAAGGCAGGTGTGCAGCTTCTGCAATGTCTTCACCTAAACCCCCGAGCTCTGTGCCTCTGGTGAGCCCTAAGCCCTGTCCATTCGTCTGTCCACGGCCCACAACTGCAGATGGGAGAGATGCCTGGGGACTTGCGGGGGGAGCAGGGAGAGGGTGAGGAACCCAGATCCTGGCAGGCAGTGGGGAGTGAGTCCTCAGGCCCACTGGACTGCACACCCTGGGATGGAGAAACTGGGGAGAGTTCCGTGTCCCCAGAGCCTCACCTAAGACCCCAGGGAAGCCGGCCTTTTCTCCTACTGCCTGCAGCTTTGTCTTGAGCCACTGGCGGGCTTCCGTTGCATCCCTGATGCTGGATGCCAACTCCTGCGCTTCTGCCGTCTCTGTGAAGATGTCCTCGAGCTCTGCCAGGGTCTTCGACTGAAAGGCCAGGAAAAGACAGAGTTTACTCCTGCCCTGTGGCCTGGCTGCCTGCCATAGTCAGCTTCCAGGGGCTCACCAAGGGCAGCAGTGACCAGTCTGGTGCCCGATCTCATTGCCCACCTCTTTGATGGCCATCCAGGGAGCTAGGCCTCCCTCTCCCTCCTCTATACTCTTGAGAAATGGTCAGGAGAGAAAGGCCCAGGGGCGGGGGCACTGCAGAGCAGGACAGACTCCAGATTCCTCACTGTGCCCCAGAGGGGAAGGGGCTAACGCAGCTTACTGATCACAAAGCCAGGACTAGCAGCCGGCCCTCCATCCTAGGCTCACTCCCACTGTCAGGCTAAGTCCCTTCGGAGGCATCAGGTCCCAGCCCCACTCCCCAGGTTGCTGTCTGACTCTGCCCTCTAACCTGTGTCCAGCCATGACCCTTGGGTTGAGGGAGGCCAGTGCACTCCAGAGAAGGCAGCAGAGAGGGGGCTGGGCCTGTTGAGATACGCTTTTTCAGGGCCCCAGGTCCCTACCTGCAGCTTGCTATGCAGGCCTGGAAGGTCACAGTGGGCCCCAAAGGTGGCCTGGAAGGCATGCAGGAGCAAAGTAGTGTAGGCACTATGGGGTGAGTGCTCGGGTGCACTCAGCTTGTCGGCCACGGCAAGGAATTCGGCCTCCACCTCCACTGGGTTCAGCAGCAGCACCGTGCTGGGGACAGAGAAGGCCAGCTGTGGGACAGGCTGTAGGCCACGGTACAGCATGCCCTGGATTTCCTCACATGCCAGAGAGGCCTGAGCAAGTGACAGCAAGAGGCCAGGAGAAAGGCGGAGGGGCCGGAGGGGCCGGAGGGGCCGCTTTCCAAGAGGGACACATGAAGTTGACTTCTGAGTATTTTTTAGCCGGAGCTTTCAAAGACCTTTTCGAAACTGAGGTTAACTTTAAAAATGCATTTTACCCTGCTTTTTATATAAACATTTTTTTCCTACTGGACATCTGAGTGGATGCAAATTACTCAAAAGAGGAGTTTAGTCAAGGTCCTGAAGCCAAGTAACCATTCACAGGGGTGGGCTGTGCGTGTGTGTGTGTGTGTGTGTGTGTGTGTGTGCACATGTGCTAAAAATCCTCATGGCACCGGGTGGCATCTGTTTCCTCTGCTTGTGAGAACACCTTTTTGATTAGCTCAAAGCAGGCTAGCATCAGACTGGGAGAAGAGTGTTGCACCACCCCTCTTCCTGCTAGTTCTATAGATTCCCTTTTGGTGTCATTGTTTAAATTTCTTTATTATGGGCACTTTCAGACACACCCAAAGGTTAAGAGAATTGTGAAGCCCAAGGTTCTGGGAACAGTTACCAGGGAGCCTTGTCACTGCCCGCTGCCAGCTCCAGCAGCACTGTGTGACCTCAGAGCGAGTTGGAGCCTGCGTGGGGTTATATCTGTAGGTGCGCTAGTAGGGACTATTCAGCCTGCGCTCCCCCTCTCACAATTCCACACTGTGTTGAAACCCAAGGTGAAGTAGCACCGTGCAGGTACAGGTCCCTCCAGGCTCTGTGGATATCTGTCCTAGGGCATGGAGACAGGGCAGAACCCACATCGAGGAGAGAGAAACTGATGCTGATTTCTCCAGTTGTGAGACAAAGGAGGCAGAGCCCCTTTCCCTTGCTGAGCACTGGGTGGTCCTTTCCTGGATGTGTGCCGAGCATGGGTAGGCCAGACTGGACAAGCCCCTGCCCTTGCTGACCTGCAGGATTTCTCTGCTAAAGACCTTGTCATCATTCCCAGTTTATAGATTATGAAGCTCTCAGCCCTTCCCACTAGCCTCCCTGGGCCTCAGTTCCCTTACCTGGAAAACACCTTTCTCACAGAGTTAACTTGAGGATTAAATAAATTAATATATGTACGGATGATAAGAATAGTGCCCAGAGCCCGGCAATTGCATGAAAGGTGTTGGTGGCTACTTACCAGCCTATCTGCCTCAGCTTCCTAAAGGTGTCTTTTTAAATTTGCTAAACTCAGTAGTCCCCCTTATCTCAGGTTTCAGTTTCCTGCAGTTAGCCATGTTCTGAAAATATGAAATAAAAACTCCCAGGAATAAATAACTCATCAGTGTTAAACGGTGCACCATTCTGAGCAGCGTGGTGAAGTGTCAGGCGGAGCAGTTTCATCCCACTGGGACGTGACTCATCCCTTGTCCAGCACATCCGAACTGTGTGCACTACCCTCTCGTTAGTCGCAATGATCACATCAACTGTGTTTGGGCTCAAGCAAGCCTTATTTTACTTAATAATGGCCCCAAAGTGCGAGAGGAATGATGCTGGCATTTCAGAGACACTGAAGAGATTATGTGAAGAGGTGAAATTTCTTAGAACCTGAAGGGTAATCAAAAATATAATGAATGTTTACATTTTTAAATTATTTCAGTAAAAGACACATCACCATTAATCCCTCTTACTTTGAACATACTTATTCCGTTGTTCTTGGCAATGTGTCTCTTACTGTAACAAGTTGAAAATGGTTTAAACGTTCACTGTATTTTTTGATCACCTCTGTAGGTAGGGCTCGGTACTATCCACAGTTCCAGGCAATGTGTTCCCAGGGGAAAAGAGGACATTGCCGTACAACATTCTTACGTCCTTCCTGTCTCTTTTGACACCTACCACAAGGCTTCCCTGTGTGCTTGCTCTAGGCCTGTTTCAAGTGTCTCAGGAGCATTTATTTGTGGTGTGGTTGTGCAGTGAACCCCTCAGGCTGTGGAGGAGGAGGGATGGGGCTGCTAGAATCTCTGAGCTGCTGGAGGCTGGGCTCCTGGGGCTCCCAACATGCCAGTGACGCAGACAGATGGTACCCATCCACTTCCAGGCCTTCAGAGGGGCCTCTGGATGGTGCTTTTTTTTCTACTACTCTTCAGACTGCAGGCCAGTACCCTAGGAGTGGGTAATAAAATCAGTCTGGGAAGTCCCAGCCAGAACGTATTATTTAAATGAAATGACGTAGATTAGGGCAGAGAGCTTGTCCTAGGTGGTAGCATTAAGTTTCATTCCACGAAACTTGTTTATCTGTGTGTGTGTGTGTGTGTGTGTCCCAGACTATCACATAAAATGCATTTTTAATTATAAGCTCTTTTCAGAAACATTTGGAAAATGCTATTGTATAGTAACAGAAGACATTGTGGAATGGGCATAGGCTTTTATATAAGATTAGAGATTGAAATGTTTGTTCAGCCGCTGTGTGACCTTGGGGAAGTTACTTGGCCTCTCTGACCTTCAGTTTCCTCATCTAGAAAGTAGAGATGAATGTATAATGTATTCCCAGCACCTGGCATGATTGCTGCAGACCTTTTTCAGGATCTGCAGGAAGACGCTCAGCCCAGAACAGTGAAGTTATGCATAAAAATACCACTCATAATTCTACGGGCTACCTGTTCCCCTTGAAGCCTGGTATTTTGTGCCTGGCATGGGAGTGGGCGCAGTGACACGATGGTATAGGGTGGGAGGTCCTGGCCCCATGTACTCCTTCTCTGGACACTCACACTGTGGAACTTCGGTGACTCCTGAGGGGCAGACCCTGCTCAGCTCTCACCAGTCGCTGGTAGGAGATTCCTGTGGGCCAACAACAAAGAGATAGAGTTCATGGGCCTGGTCGATCAGGTGGGAAGTTCCCGGATGAGGTTCCCGGATGACCCTGGGGAAGAGAGCTGCCGTCTGGGCCCTGGGTGTGCCCAACACCAGTAACGCCCCCAGTCTCCGTGACCTCAGCCTCCCGCCCCCAAGTCTGTGCCGAGCCTCGCTTGCCCTCCCCTAGGCCTCCTCAGCCTCTCTGGCTGCTCTCCCCTCGAAAGGCCTTCCCCTCAGCCACTCCGTATGGGGCCAGTCCCCGGGCTGGGGCAGTCCCGCAGGGAAGGCAGGGATGCAGGCCGAGACCTGGCTTTTCCGTGTGGCCCTGGCTGGGCGGTTTTATTCCAGGGCCTCAGTTCCTCCCTGTGAGAGGCAGCACGGAGAGGTGGCCTCCAAGGCCTCTGAGTGTCTGTGATTCCCAGCTCCACCACCCTGCAGTGTTTCCCTTTTTAGACACTTAGAGGCAGAGCGTCAGGAGAGGGAACACCGGGGCACAGGAGGCTGCCAGTCTCACCCTGCCCAGCTGTTCCCAGTCCCCGACACTGCTCTGCCTACGGACTGGCATCTTCCCGCAGTGAGGTGTGGGCCAGGCAGCCCTCAGTCCCTTTGCCCGGACTCAGCTGTAGCCAGGCAACAGCCTTCCAACCTCTGCGGCTCTGCCTGGCCTCCCGTGCCCCTTGGGGCCGCGACCTTGCCTGGCCTTGTTCTCCGTGAAGTATCTGTACTCCAGGACCTCTCCCAGCTCAACCCTCTCCTCTCCAGCCTCTTTCACGTCCCTCTCTCCTGCGACTTCAACACAATAAGAGGAAAGCAACCAAACATTTCTGTAACACGGCTCTGTGGTTAATAAGCAGCCCCTCTTCAGTACTACCCAGTTCCATGTCAGCCTTAGGGAGGCGATTAAATCATCCATTCATGCACAGCCAGGGTAAACACGGGCAGCGCTGGCGCCCCAGTGAAGCAGGCCGCCCTCTTGTCAGAGCTCGGAGACAGTCAAGGGGAGTCCCCATCTTGGGAGCAGGTCCCCCTGGTTTGGGGCTGAGAGGGGAGAAACATCCCCCTGGATAAGCCCAGCCCAGACAAGGGGTTTAGAGACAGTTGTACACAGAGTGGTCATGACTTTTGATCAGTGAATGGCAGAAAATGACCAAATCATGCTCTTCTAACTTGGGACCTATTTCCTTCAATTGTTTGCCTTTTGTGTGATATTTAGCTTTCGGAATTGTCCCATGGTTAGAAGCTAACGTTAGATCTATTTTGCTAGCAAAGTCCTGAAACAATGGCTGTTACTCTCGGGATCTGGAACACCATCTGGTGGCTTATCACATACACTGCAGATGAAAGCCACCCTCAAAGCCCGCTCCAGCCCCTCAAAATAACGCTGCAGCAGAGACAAGCAGATATTCTCCCCAGTCTCCCTCTCAGCAAAACAGAGACAAGCAAAGTTCTCTCCTGGTCTTATTTCTCTTTTCCTTCACTATTTAACTTTTTTTGCCCAGTGCCAGAGCTCAAACCCAGGGCCTTACACATACTAGACAAATAACTGAGCTACACTCTTGGGCCTGTTTCACGCTTTTAATAAGTAACTCACATCTTGCTGACCCTGGTCTTCATCCTCAATTCTGCCTCTGTTGACCCAGGACATGCAGCCAAGTCACACTTGATGGAACAGTGGGCCGTGAAGTCCCCTCCCTCTATCCACATCAGGTTCCTTCTGGAACCCCAGGCTGTCCCTTCCAACCCCACTCCCCTCCTGAGGCTTCGCGGTGTCTTCCCTTTCCCAAAACTCCAGCTCAGTCCTGTCTTCACACGCCTTGGACATTTGTGTTTGGACTGTGTGGCACTGCTGACCACTTTCTCATGAAGCTCGCTCTTCCCTAGTCTCCATGACAAGCAAGGAACATTCTAACATCGTACATTCCCACACCTAAGTATCTTGGGATCATAGTGCAAGGAGAGCTGTGGCTGTTTCCTATTAGCCATGTGGATCCCTGTAACTGTTTATTTTCCGGAGTTAATGGAGACATTTAGGAGGAAGCCTGAGCCTTCTAGAGCATCCTGACTCACAGGGAGCTGGTTGTTTGAATATCCGAGACACAAGCATTCCCCAGTGGAGCATACAGTCATTGGACAAATCTCCCAAGTCTTCCCTGAAGATACCCCTCAAATCCCTTCTTGGCTTCCTGTGGTGATGGATCCTGCTGCTTAGCATGAGGTTTGGATTTGGGGGAGAATGGATCGGTGGGCTGGGGGCTGAGCTGGGAACAAATTAGAAAAGACGCAATGAGAAAGGGAGCTTTGGTCCCATAAATTTTTGTACAAATGGACTCTCTGAGGAGGGTTGAGAAATTGTACTGCCAACTTCCTGTTGGTGTATGTTGTGAGATTAAAATGGATCCTGGCATCCTGCAAGCCAGATGGGACTTGGTTTTCATTCTATCACTTGCACAGGAAAGATCACAACTTAAGAAGGCTGAGCAGTGTCAATCCCAAGCCCTCCCTTAACTCCATCCTCCACTCCCTCCACAGGGAGGCCTCAGTAGGGACCTTGGGTCACCAGGTACCTCTCTCCTGTGGTCTCAGATCATCCCTTTCAGTGCAGTTTGGATACTGAATGTTCTGCAGTGGCTTGGGCCAAGGTGACACTACTGGGAAGAGGTGGAACCTTTGAGAGTCGGAGTATTATGGGAGACTCTTAGGTCATTGAGGAGGTGCCCATGAAGGGTGCACCCCTACTTCTTCCTCTCTTCAGGTGAGCAGTTTGCTCCACCACAGGCTACCACCATGACATGCTGCTTCACCACAGGCCCCAAGCAACAGGCCCACTTGATGACAGACTGGAACCTCCAAAACTGTGAGCCAACACAAACCTTTTCTCTTTGTAAGTAAACTGCCTCAGATCTTTTGTTACAGTGACAGAAAGTAGACTGACACACTAGGCCACCTGAACATCTGGGATCAACTTTCTGAGGCTGTGTCTTAGATCAGGGCTACAAGAGTAGAACAACAACCCCACAAAATCCTTGCCTGGCTTGTTTCTGTGTTAGGTCCTAGCAAGTGGGAAATGAAGAGGAGCCACCCCATATGGGCACAGAATGGAGACTGGGAGGATGGAGTGGTGGCAAGCAGTCATGGTGAAGTTCAAATTCTTTTCCCAGGCATTTGAGAACCTTAATGATTGAGTCAAATGTGTCCTTACAGGCTTCCCTTCCCTTTCCTCTCCTCCCTTCCCCTCCCCTCCTCTCCTTTCTTCATTTCTCTCTCTCCTTTGTCTCATCCTTTCATCTTCCTTTCCCTCTCTTTTTCTATTTCATAGCTGTAGAAATCAAACCCCAGGCCTCACACATGCTAGGCAAGCACTTGACTCCTGAGCTATATCCCAAGCCCTTTTAAGTTACTTGGGCTGGCCTTGAACTTTCTATCTTCCTGCCTTGGCTTCCTGAGGAGCTAGGATTACTGGCCTGACAGTCGCGGATAAATGGTCACTCTGCACAGAGCAGCTGACCGTGAAGACTAAGGACACGGGAAAATCTACACTTCTGCCATCAAGCAAGTGGCCTTGGCAACACACCTGCACACATGTTCGTGCTCAGGATGCTGGGAGGTACTGGGCACAGGTGAGGCAGGCAGCAACAGCATTTTCACACTGTTGCTTCTTTCAAGGCAAACGGCAGGATTCTCTGGAGCCAACAGGGCTGATGCACAGCAGGGCCCAGTTTAACCGTATCACAATCCCAAAAGGAGATTGTTGTGTTGGATCTCGAGTTTTTACAATCAGTGTCAGCTCATGGTCAATAGTTTGCAAGCCCAATCTATGGCAGACCCAGGCAAGACACTCCCAGTATTCTTTTCTCCCACTTAGGGTTCTGTGAGCAGCAACATTCTGCTCCCCATCCTTGGGATCCTGGATTCTGAGGAGCTGGAGACTTGTGGCCATGTGACCTCGACAGGGCCCGGGCAGGGAGGAACAGCAAAGCCTCCATGGGAATCAGAGGGTGATCCAACTGGGGCAGCCTGAATCTCTGGCAGCCAGGAGTCTCGGAGCGGAAACATGGAAGGTGGGAAGGGCCACGGCCAGGAAGGCCAGAAGAAAATACTACGGGGAAGAAGCCAACGTGCGATCACTGCGCGTGTAGAGTGGGTTTGAGTTCATGAAATGGAGCCAATGCTAACAAAAGACACATGTAGCTGTGACCCCACAGAAATGCCTGTGGGATGAGGTCTCCAGCTTCACAGAGCCTGCGAGTAAGGTGACACCTCCCATACGACCCCTTTCACCAACCTACCAAGAACCACCTTAACAGGCCCAGTGTGAGTTTCCTGTAGTCATATGTGGCATAAACTCCAAGGCATTGACCCAGTATCCTTACTAATGGGACACTTGGCAAGGTCTCCAGTTGATAAGTCACTTTTCTCAAATTCCTTTTTATTAACTGAAATATGGTCATGATGGTCAGAGCTCCAGCAGCCATTTTAGACCATGAAGTGCCCTTGAGGACAATGCCTCCAGCTAGGGATGGGGGAGCAGGAAGATAAGAGAAGGCCAGTCTAGGACGCTTGTGGGTCACTGTGCCAAAACTAGACTGTTTAATTCCATGTGTGTGTGCATGAGTAAGAGAAAAATACATCCCTATGAGTTTTTGCCACTGTTATTTTGGGCTCTGTGTTATAGGCAGCCAGCTTAGGACTAACTAATCATGTCCTGTGATTTCTAGAGCACCTGTCCACGAGTCCTTTCCCTAAAGCTCCCCCAACCCCTAGTCAGTGATGCCGATATTCATTCCTTCAAAGACACTAAACTTTTCATTCCACATCCATAGACAAAAATATAAAATTCAAATGTGCGTGATGAGAGTAATAGCCCAAGGGAAAAGTAGTACCCGCACAACACTGAGAATTCACCCACTACAGGTTGGTAGGCTCAACTATCTACTCTGGTTTGTCCCTGCTTCGGAAGTCGAAGGGCAAGCAGGCACCGTGGTGTCCCAAAGGGAGAAGAGCAGGAGGAAGTCCCTGAGTGAGCAAAAAGCTTACAAAAAAAGACTGCTAGGACAGCCCAGGGTCTTTCAGTCATTTCTAGCCACCTATCTGAGCTTCATGGTAGAAATAAAGTTTTATGCAAACATGAGAATATGCTATGGTTTTCATAATCAAAGACACATATTCCAGTGGTAGATGTGTGTTAGCTGTGTGCCTGTGGGTAACCCACTTACCCTTCAGCTTCTGAGAAATGGGCATAATATTGACTAGCCAGAGAGATGCTCTGATGGATACATGGGACCCACTGACATGTGGCAGTGTCTCATACACCATAACCACATAATAAATGCAACCATCACATCTTAGTTCTCTTCATTATCACTCCCAGCACCGTCATCAACAACCAAAGTCTTGCCTTTAACAGAGAGGCTCAGAGAGTGAGTATCTACGGGCATCAGCTAGTAAGTGGCTGTTATGGTTTGTGTCTAGATGTCCTGTGCGCCACCCTCCATGTGGTCATAGATGTGGTTTTTTGGAGGTAGCTACATCTAGGGTGTGTGATGCTGGGATTAAGGGTGTGATTACTAAGTTAGTTTAGTATAGTTGGTTTAGCATAGTTCTTGGTGAGGATAATGGGAAGGCCCACCCTGGGTGTGAGTGGCACCACCCAAGAGGCCCGTAGCCTGGAAGGGATAAAAGGGAGAGGCAGGCTGCTGCTTGCTGTTTTCAGCTGTGCTGCCTCCTGTCTGCTTTTTCCTCTGCCATGCCACTCTAGTTTGGAGCCAGCCAATTGTGGACCAAAACCTCTACAAACTGTGAGTCAAAGCTGGGTGTGATGGCGCACACCTGTAATCCCAGCACTCAGGAGGGTGAGGCAGGAGGATCATTTTGAGATTGAGGTCAGCCTGGGCTACAAAGTGAGTTCAAGGCCAGCCTGAACTGCATAGTGAGACCCTGTCTCAAAAAGACCAAAAAAACACCCCAAACAAACAAACAAAAAAACTGTGAGCCAAAACAAACCTTTCCTCCTTTCATGTTGGGCATTGTGCATTTTGTCCCAGCAATGAGGAAAGTACCTAAGACAGTGGCAAAGAACAGGCCTCTCATACCAAGGCTCACATGACTTCTCTTATACTTGGCTTTGCAGCTTGCACAAAGGACACTGAACCTACTTCTCTGAGTCTTGAGTTTTCTTATTATGAAGTGGGAATGTGAAGTCTCCTTCTCACCTTGCAGGGGTGTGCTCTGGCCGAGATGCGATCCTTGATGTTTGTAAGCTTTGACATTGTTGAGCACTTTGCATAAGACGCCTACTGTTGCTGCTCAGGGTTACAGATCAATTCTTCCCTGGCGAGTATTAGGGTATGCATTGCTATGGTGGCAGAGAGTAAATATTCAATAAAGCATGGGGGCTGAGCCCAAGAGGGCTGTGGTGGGCAGGACAGAGACACTGATACGAAGTTTCCTGCCACCCTCAGAGTGCAGGCAGAAGGCAACCCCACTGCGGATGGAGTCAGGAAGAAGGGGGAGGCCCTCAGCCTTGATAACCAGCCCACTTCCTTTGCCACTTAGCCACAGTATCCATGGCAACTAGGTCCCTTAGGCTCCATGGGTGAAGGGACCTAGCTCCCCAGGTCTCTTGTCATTTTCTCCCTGTAACCTTGCCAGGACCCAAGTCTTAGGCTAACATAGCCCCAACCCTTACTGCCCCCAGCAGCATGAAACCAGTGTAGGCAGCATCCATCCTCACAAACTGCTCTGAGAGGCATCCACTTTCTGGATGAAGAAACTGAGGCTCATCAAAGTCAAATGTCTTGCTGAAGCTCCACAGCTACTGACCAGTAGACCCAGACCTAGGATTTGAAACCACAGTGGTCTGGTACCAAGTACAGTGACCACTCAGTTATCTGGCCTCTCCTCCAAGGTCAAGTTCCCTGGTCTCCATTCTAGCTTTCTCCCACTGCTTTCCATTGCCTGCGGCAGCAGGAATCACTGGATTTGGGGGTGATGTAGGGAAAAGCATCTTCAAAAATCATACTAAAGCATTTTCTAACAAATCTACCCCAAGGTCATGTAGGAGAAGGAAATTTTTATTTAACCTACTTTTTAACCACTAATTATAGCTCAGGTTCTGTGAAATTAGAGGTTAACTTGTGGAAATGAGCTAATTTGCAAGTGATTTTTCTTTGGTGGAAAAGATTACCCCAGCCAGGGACAGTGATGCATGCCTGTGATCCCAGCTACTCGGAAGGCTGAGCAGGAGCTTCACAAGTTTAAGGGCCAGCCTGGGCAATTTAGGGAGATCCTGCCTCAAAATTTTTTAACAAAAGGTGTGGCTATAGCTTGGTTCAAGCCCTAGTACCATAAGAAAAAATAAAGAAAAGCTAACCCCCAAAGTGATGGTATTATGGTATTATTCCCCTTTGTGATCATAACTAGCTTGCGTTAGTTTCTCCTGTCTTTCTTTACGCCATCTTGCTGATTCCCTCAGCAGGAAGTGGGACACATCTCTCACACAGGCTCACTGCATAACTGTATGAGTTTTTCAACTGTCTGAAAATGACCCTCCGACACGAAGAAGTGTTTGTGCTTTCCCGTTTCAGTTCTGATTTCCCTTGAAAAGGAAGGGTTTCTAGCATGGATAGCTCGGCTTGAGCTTTGCTGTCCAGGCACCTGCTTTCTCCCTGGCCAACAGGCTGTCTAAGGCCTCATGTGGTCCCAGGAGCAATGTGGAGGAGAGGATTCGTAGTGGTGAGTGATGGTTGGGGCGAAGGACCCTCACTGCATTTCCATCTCTGCTGTCCCCTCTGCCTGGCTCTTGTCCCTCAGGCTTAGCACTGTATCACTGTAGGGTCTGGGCCTTCCCACCACCAGCCCCTTCTTTGCATATCTGCTTTGTGGGCTGCCCAGAATGGGGCTCCTGCTCAATCCCCCACAAAAATATCCCCAGGCAGAGGATGCACTCATTTGAGGCAATCAGTTTGCTCTATTTAAAGTTGGAAAGTGGTCTCCCTGCACGTGACACCGCTTCTCCAACCTAGGACCTGCCTGACTGATTTCAGAATAAGGAGTCAGTCAGGTGTTTGGCATAAACTGAAGGCCGTACCAAGACTTGTGCACTTTGAATACTCTTTATCTCTCAGAATTATAGAAGGGAAGAAAAGCCTTGCCTCCTGGTAAAGGAACTCCAGTCACCAGCAAGAAGCTAAAAGAGGGACCGATCAGTTTGTTTGGGGTCAGTGGGAGGAGAGAATAACAGAGACTGGCCTTAAGCCAGCCTGCTGCCTTTTGTGTTAGGTTGGCAGACATTTTCTAATGTTCCTGAGCACCTTTCCAAGTCCAACACCTTTGGCTGTGTTTTTCCAGCACGGGTTTAAGAATGCCACCTCGTCATACAATAAATCTTTATAAATTCATTCTGTTTCTAGATACGTATTTTGTTCACATAACCTATCTATTCTTATACCAATATGTGTCATCTTAATACCCATAGTCCTACATGACTTTCAAAGATCTAGTAAGGGAGATATCTCATTCTGACTCTTGTTCAAAAATATATAAATAAAGCCCAGCACTCAGGAGGCTGAGTCAAGAGGATCTCAAGTTCGAGACTAGCCTGGACTACATAGCGAGACCCTGTCTCAAACAAAGCAAAACACAACAACAGAAATATAAATAAATGCATAAATAAACACTACTTCAGAGCATTTATTCTTCCAAATAGACTTTAGTTTATTTTGCTAAAATTTAAAAAGGTCTTCTTGATATTTTGATTGTGGTTACATTTATTTCTGTAACACCTACTGCTATTGTGATATTGAGTCAGTTGAACAATATGTCTCTTCAGTTACTTGTCCTTCAGTAAATTTGGTTTTCTCTGTTATTTGTATTTCTCACTTTATATTTTTAGTTGATATCATAACATGGTTCCCCCACCCAACAAACTATGTTTTCTTGTTAGTGGATGTATGGGAAGGCTTTCCACTCTCTGTTTTCCAGTTCTGAAAGTTATTCATTCAGGTGATTCTCATAGATTTGACAGATAAGCGATTGTTTGAGTGCTAAATATGGTAAATACTACTTTCTTCAGATGAGGAAATAGTCTTTATGTTTTTTTGCATAGGCAAAAAGTCTTATACACAAAAAAGAGGAAGAAAATTGAGTTTAGTGGAAATTGTTATTTCACATTAGGCTATTGTCATATTTTAAATATTTTTTGTAGCCAGGCATAGTGACGCACAGCTGTAATCCCAGCTACTAGTGGGTGGAGGGCTGAGGCAGGAGGATCACAAGTTCAGCGCCATCCTGGAATTCTTAGGAAGACCCCATCTCAACATCTAAAAATTAAAAATGGCTGGAGGTGTAGCTTAGCACTCCCTGGATTCAATTTCCTGGGAATATTAATGTGATAAATTAATATGAGGTGACCTCTTAGAAAATCATATTTATGTTTTTTCTTGCTCTATCACAGTTTTCTTACACTTCATTTTCATTTGCTATTTCTCAAGAATTCCTACTTTCCAGACCCTCTACATTAAAACTTGATCAGTGCCAAGTCCTTGCCCGTACTTGTCATGGTGGCCATGAACTTGTCCACTCCTTCCTTGGCCAGAACTGAGCCAACACACATATGCAAATGCCTGTCTGCTCCTAGGAAAGGAAAACAAGTAAAGGCCTCCTGTCAATATTCTGAGGGATTCTCTAGCTGACCTGGGCAACCTTAGAGACCCCTTGGCTGACCAGAGCAGAGGTAGACAAGTGGTAGGGCTTGCTTGTTCTAAAGACACTCCTTTGAGGTCCTTCCTATGTTTATGACCCTTGGCTTACACAGAGTTGGCCATGTGATCCTGCATGCACCATGAAGAGGAGACTCGAAGGTTTTGACCCAGGGTGTGGGCAGAGATGAATCAAAGGTTGTAAGGTGAGGAGGGTCTTAACCAAAGAACAGTTTCAGAGGAGACAGAAGTATCCCAACTGCTTTAGTCCTGCCCCTTGTGCCAGCTTCCTCAACACTCACCTGGGGCCTTGAGTTCCGCATCGATGAAGGTGAGCAGTTCCTGGCAGATGCTACAGTAAGGAACAGGCCAGGTCAGGAACCGGTGGTAGGTTCTGGCTGCCTTCAGAAGGAGATCTGAGTCTGGTGGGAAATGTGGTGTCTAGGATGGAGAAGGAGCAGCAAGCAGAAAGATCTGTGTGAGAAAGAGCTCACTGCTATTCCAGCATCTGCTCCCTTTCTGGGATGTTCTGGAAAGGACGAGCATCTCCTGGGAACGGTGTGTCACAGGACAGTGTCGGGAAGAACCAGAGTGGCTCACAGGGAATAAATTACAAATGGGCAGGGTATTTCTTCAATAAGTGCCTTGTTTTTACCTAACAGGCCATGGTTTTTAGTCAACACTTGAGCGAGCCTCTCTGAAAAGCTGTCCCTTTAGTGATCGTTCTAAACAGTGCCAATGCTGCCATTCATTTTGGGGTATGAATTTCAATGCTTAAATCACCTTTATTTAAATACACTTGGTAGAGCGAAACGTTTATTCCTCGAGTGGATTGTCCCGACATACATGGTGTCACTTGGTATCACTAGTGTGGTGAACACAGGGACAATCACTAAGTAAAACTGACCACTGGAATGAAAAATGAGGTGGACACAAAATCTCTCCACAGAATCTCTTCTGTGACTTCTGAACTTGCTGTGACAGAAGTTCCTCTATGAATGCCCAGAGATGGCAGGCATCATGGCGGGCAAATGCCTCTCAAGATGGCAGCTTATAACCCAAAAATGGGCATCTGAGATGAATATGAACTCCTCAGATGAAGAAATACAAAAGGCAAATAAATATAAGATGGCAGCTCTGAAGACACCAGGGACTGAAGCCCATCTCAGTGTCATCATGAAAGTTGCTCTCTCTGTTTACCCCCAGAGGTGTGAGGGATGTGCCTGCATTGGGGATCTCTCTCCCCTCTCTTCCCTCTTTTGTTCTCCTGTCCTGGGCCACCAGGACTTACACAAAGGACAGTGGAATAGAAGAGCAGAGCCAGCGGGGTGAGGAGGTCATAGGTGCCCTTTTCTTGGACCTGCAGAGAAGACAGGGAGGTCAAAATGCTATAAGACTCTTGGCCTATTTTGAAGCTAGCAGGGCTTTGAGGCACTGAGAAAACCCTACCATCTCTTCTGTGCTTGACAGACTTCCTCAGGGTCAGATTTAGACCTTTCCTTCTCTGTATCATGAATAGAGGATGTGTTTGCCACAACTGCTGTCTGATCTTCTCCACAAAACCCTCCCCTACTGCTACGCAGCAGTGCATCCTTTATATTTAGGTTTCTAAGTTAAGCTCTCCAGAGGTGGGTTAGCTCTCAAGTTGGTTTGCTTGTGATCAGCACATAAAATCATCAGCCAAAAGACGTTGCCAGAACTGTGACTTTGGAGGCCTTGATAAACTTCCTTCTCATAAGGATAGCTAGCTCAGAGATAAAAGTCTCATGTTTTCCAAATCACTAGTGCTTCTAAAAACAAAACAAAACTTAAAGAGTCTTCTTTATAAAAGAGCCAGAACCCTCTTTGGGGACTCACAGCCATTCTGGAACCACAGCCCCGGTCAGCATCAAACACACTCCTTAGTCATAAAAGCCCAGTATTAAACTGTCAGAAGAGGCCTCAGTTCACCTTCCCAATCAGTTTCTCTTCCGTGTCTTTGTTGCTATGTCTTCCTTTTGAGGAAAGGAATTCAGCAAATCTTCCTTTCCCCTTTCTAGTCAATACCTTCACTTACAAGCAATGTCTTCCCTAAGAAGCAGCTTACACTCTTGCCCCTGGTTCACCTGTTACATGTTCACCCTAGGAAGAACACACAAGCGCTGCTAAAATAACAGAACTCATGGACCCCAGGGTCTTCTCATGGTGCAGAGGAGGAAGGTCTTAATCTGACCCTGCAGGAGTCTGTCAAGCACAGAAGAGACAGTAGGGTTTTCAGTGCCTCAAAGCTGTACCAGTGTCAGTATAGGCCAAGCACCGCCCCCCAACACTCCTGGTCCAGGGTCCCCAGGACTGACCTATTTCTCAACTCTAGGAGGCCCTCCAGCCCCACCCTCCCATCCTGGGCTCAACCTCACCTCCCGGGTTTTCTGCAGGATCTGCTCCAGGAGGATGAGGAAGTGGCCCGGGTCCCTGCTCACTAGCTCCTGTAGGCTCCAACAGTTCAGACAGAGCCCGGCTGGGAAGGGAGTGAAAGAGACAAGTGGTCAGTGCAGGTGTTGGCCAGCTGCTCTCGGGCAGGAGGTGCACAGAAGGGGGAATCTATGCGGAACATGCCTTAGTGCATGCCGGATTGCACTGGAACATCATTTTCCAAAGTAAGAGAGGCTTGTTCCCCCTCTGGGTACCTTCCCAGAAGAATTCAAAACATCATACCACAGCAATATAGGTACACCCATGTTTATAGCAGCATCATTTGTAATAGCTAAATTTTGGAAACAACCAAATGCCCATCAACTGGAGAATAGATAAAAAAGATGTGGTTTTTAAATGGAGTCCTACTCAGCCATAAAGAAGGATAAACTTGAGACTTATAGGTAAATGGACATAACTTGAGACCACACTCAGTGAAATAAATCAGACCCACATGTGTAAACACTATATTGTCTCACTAGCATGAGAAGCTGAATGAGTAAATAAGATCCAAAATGTACAATAAATATTGTGAATTGGGAAGAAACTGTTCAAAAGAAAAGAGAATCTCATAGGGCAAAGGGAGGAAAAGAAAAGGGGGGAATATATATATATATATATATATATATATATATATATATATATATATACATAAGATAGTTAAGACAGTTATATAGCTAGTTGCTCTTAGTTCTTGGGAAAGAAAGAATTGCACTAATATTGTTTGGACAATATTTCATGCCTATATCTTGTACTCTGAGGAACTACTATAAAGACAATAATATGCACTATATTAATTATTGTTACTCTCCTATTAGCCTCATGTGAAACTCTGTTTTATTTCTATTTTTCTTCTTCTCTTTCTAAAAAAAATTACAAAAAAAGAGAGAGAGAGGCTTGGAGAAAATGCGGGCCAACACTCTACTGCGCCCCCTCAGGATATAATGACCCATTTCTATCCCTTTATGTACAGGCGGCTCAAAAGCCACAAGGACTGAGGGCCCAAGCTGGGGTCCTCTCAGAGGCCAGGGAGCAGCTGAACTCTAACCCTGCACCTCTGGGGGAGCATCGGAGCCCCACAGGCCTGGCTGCCTGCAGAGGAGGCTGACACCTGTGAGATGCAAGGACGTTAGATCAGAGGCAGAAGGAGAGGAGCCATGCTGAGCTCCACCTGGAAGCCCAAGAGAAAGGCCGAGATGGGCTGGGACTCCCCAGGACTGCCTGGCCGTGGAGCCGGGGAAGGGGAAGCTAAATTTATCTGTAGTTCGAAAGATATGATGAGCATTTTGTCACTGTAACTTCCCCAGACTTTCTTAAATTGGTTGATCTGTTTCCCTGAAGTCAGCAAGGGCAAACCCCTAAAAATTTAAAGGGTGGTTACAGGGATGGGGGAGGCTGTGTGTCAGGAAGTGGAGGGACAGCAGTGAGGGTGGAGGTGGACTGACCATGAATTTCACGGACCTCGGCCCCCAGCCGCTCAGAGCCCTGGGCTCCTTTCAAAGTGCTGGAGCCCCCAGTAGTGTGCTCAGGTAGTCACAGGTATTTGTAAAAGTTGTAAAAGTCCGATATTCTCATTTCTTTTTACTTAATGCTGCCCCACTAAGCTTGGGCTCATCAAAACCTGGGTAGGAGACCAGAAGCACCTACTGTGTGCCAGTGTGGCGTGGGGCCTTTGCGTGTATTTTCTGGAAGTCTCCTGGTCTTTCTTCAGAAAGGTGGTTCCTGTTATTATCCCATTTTACAGAGAAGGTAAATGGGGTCCTGAGAGAATAGGTGGCTTGTTCAAGGTTGTATAGCCAAAGAGAGGCAAATTTAATTCAGTTGAGCTGAGACCTGCTATGCACAAGTGCAAAGGTCTTGGTGTAGGAAGGAACTAGGTATGTTCAAAACACTGTGAGTATCTATCTCATAGAGTAGTTAGAGAGGAGGGGTTGGGGATTAGCTCAGTGGCACAGCGCCTGCCTGGCAAGCATGAGGTCATGAGTTCAATTCCTGGTACCGGAAAACAAAACAAAAAAAAGAAAATAGAGTAGTTAGAGAGGAAAATGAGATACAGGACATTAAAAAATGTCTTTTTCTTTTTTTTTTTTTTGAGACAGGGTCTCTCTAGGTAATTTAGGCTGGCCTTGAACTGCAACCTCCTGCTTAAACCTCCTTAGTATAGGCATATACTACCACACCCAGTTCTAAGCAGGATAAGGAATTCTTACTACAACTAGGCACCAGCCTTCAGAGATACAGTGGCGCCAGCCTCTACACACCCTGCTTCTCAGTCCTGAGGATGATGGAGCACAGAGGGCTCCCATGCCCTGAGACGCTGAGATTTTCTCTTGTTCTACAGGGAAGAGGTGGGGAGAGAGGTGAAAGAAACTAGAAACAGGTACACAGGAGAACTGTGTGGAGAGCTGCCTGCAAGTGCCAGGCTGCTGCCTTGGAATTAGCAGTTGTAGTGTTTCTTGGAATCAACAGCTGCGGTGTTTCTAAGCAGGGTTGGTGCCTCTCCAAGGAGCTATGCTTCTAATACATGTAAAGGAGGCACAATACTGCCCTGAGCAGGATGAGGAAGCTGCTTGGGAGAAAGCAGAGACAGCCACACACCAAGTACTTATTCTACATCCGGTGTTATGTCAGGTGCCTGTCCAGGTGAAGCCTAGAGACTTCACACATGGGGTGTAAGCTAGAACCCTCCAGCCCCAATGCTGGCCCTGAGGCTGCCTCAGGCCCTCAGATCACCTCCCCAGCATCCCCCGGCTGACCTGACCAGGACGAGGAGCGGCGGCCCAGGCTGAGTCCATGCAAGCAGCGCTCCAGGGCATGCTGGATGCGGTCCTCCGTGCACGTCGTGGCCCCTGGCTGCATCGTGAGTCATTGCCTGCAGAGGGGGGCAGACACCATGTCACCCTCTTCTCTGCCTCTGGGAGCCCTGGGCCCAAAAGAGCAGCAGCAAAGACAAGTGGGAATTCTTAGCCCAGGGGAGGGAGCCCACCACTGCTTGGGTGCCATGCGCACCACGAGAGGGGGCTCCGCTGTCTCCAGGGCAGGGGCAGCTTCCAGAGGTCACAGCCCAGCCGCAGGACCGAGCACTCAGAGGCAGACCATGAGAAGAAGAAGTGAGTGGCCAGAGATGGGAGCAGAGGGGGGCTACAGGCCTGCCTGTTCCAAGTGGGGAGTGCCACCCAGTGCCAAGGAATGCCCAGAAATGACTTGGGGGATTTTTTTTGAATGTCCAGGCTTATGTCCCCAAGTCCTCCAGGGACAGCTGCAGTAGCTGCCTCTGTGTGCTGGGCACTCCACCGCTGAGGTGCAGGGCAGGACTGTGCCCACACATCCCCCACTCCCATCCCACCATGCCCTCTGCTCGGGTACCCAGGTCTCAGGCACCTGTGTCCCTTCTGCCTTAACTTCTTCCACTTTTTCTTTCCTTTCTCTGCAACTTCATGGCACCAGTCATCCAAGGCCCTTGCCTGGTCTCCCTTCCTCGGTCTCCAGAGGATCCTTACTTCAGCCACGAGGCCATCAAGAGGAGGACTTAAGAAAGGGCTTTAGGGGCTGGGGATTTAGCTCAGCGGCAAAAGCGCCTGCCTGGCAAGCGCAAGGTCGTGAGTTCGGTTCCCGGTACCGGAGAAAAACCAAAAAAATAAATAAATAAATAAAAATGTATGTGCTTTATTATTTGTGGAGAAATACATTTCATCTAGTTATTGTACAGTACAGCATATGATTGTTAGGTTTTTTTTTTTTTTTT